>NC_083765.1:19043254-19250754 GCF_963514075.1 Conger conger
GAGGAAGTACTTTGCACCAGGAAATTTATAATCCGTAATCCATAAATCTTACTGATTACGGTGGAGGGTGTTGATATTTTTTCCACATTGAATGGAACCTCTTCTCATGCAGAAAGCACCGTTACCAGGACCTGGCGCTGAATTAGGATAATATGTGTGAAAAGTTCCACAGGGTCTGAGTGTTTTCCAGCCTGTGGTGCTCTTTGCTGATAATTGAAGAATGAACGCAGAAACAGTTGTTGCTGTTACCGATTTCACACGAGCGCCCCACGCTGAACTCCTCCGTGGTTCATCCACGCTGCGCTGCTGAAGCTCCATAATCACTGCTGCGCTGCACTTTATTAACAACAGTTGCTGCCAGTTAGCCACACTGACGGTCACCAAAATTGACTGCTTGTCTTAAACTGCAGTCCATTGGATGAGGATGTGTCTGATTTCTTTTGCAGCGACTTTTGCCTTATATCCAGGGTGGATTTATGTTGTCTTATCTGCGACTGCTTTTTGGCTTTCATTCCAACTTTGCAGAGAGATATTTCTGTTGTGGGGGTCTTTTGTGGCATGATTCCATTTTGACATTGATTATCTGCGCTGGATCAATCAGCCATTTTTGGTCCACGGGACTTATCAGCCACTTCTTCAGTCTACTGAGAGGGGAATGAATACCTTCACTCTCGCCTATTGTAATTTGACTTCTCTTGGTATTAGCTTCCTTCTCTAGAGTGGGGCTTTGTGTGCCAGGCTGTACTAGGCTTTTTATAATTGATTTGCTTTATGGCAAATTATTTTAACAAGTCTGCTCAATATTCTCTCCGTGTCAATTAGCAGCTGTTCTCTCATGTACTGTGTATGTTCCACAAATGCTGTTGAGTCTATACACGAGGATAGAGATTGTGTACATACGGATAGATTTATTTTTAAGAGCTGGAGTGTACATTTTTCTTTACCCCTTCAGGATGTTATGGCTCTGACTCTTAAGTGACATGGGACAGGGTGCCAGAATCCTACAACATTAAATAATTCTCACATTCATGACAATTTGTCACACTTGGCAGGCTTGAGTTCAAACAGAAGGCTTGGACAGGAAGCACATGGATAATGAAATACTCTTTTGTGCCTTGTGCGAAGTCACTACTTGTAGAAGCTGTAGCTTTCATGTTTTTTAGGTTGTATCTATTGTACTACTTTTTTATGTCTGTATACATGTTAAGGGAGTTTAATTGACTGAGGTATTGTGCGTAGAAAACGATGAGGGAAAACGCACAAGCATTGTTTTAGGGCCGTATGTCCCTGCCTTTCTTACTTCTTAAAGGTGTGGTCCATGTGTGGTGCTGATGTGTTCTTGTTGAGCATTAGCACTTTTTCCTGTCCTGTATTCTCCCCTCTGTGGGTGTTAACTGTGTGAGCCAGCGTTTCAGCCATATGTCTGGTGGATGGCTTACACCAGAAATCCTCCCGCCTACAGACGCATGTTATCACTTAGGTTTGGTCGTCGTGGTATGCTGTGACTTTCTCAGACTCCCCTGGCTTGCTTGTTCAGACTGTGTTAGCTAGCCCTCCTGGAGAACCTGGCTTCATTTTAACTACAGCCAAGGAGCATTTAATTGGAACAAATGACTGCAAACGGTGGTGAGAGTGCAGATTTACTGCATTGTAAGCACACATTAGACACACAGAAACTACAATTACAGAGCAGTTACGCTGAGGATACACTACATTTAGGCTGTCTTCCAACCACAAGGGAGCCAGTATGAAATCAATTCAATATAAGAAAGAGTACAATTACAAAAGCTTAAAGACCACTTTTTAACATTTCCATTCAAGTAAAATGTGATTACTTGTGCACGTGATGGTTTACCTTTACTTTAACTCTGATTTCTTCTGGATAGGTCTCCAGATTTTTGTTGTAGTACACTGTTGGAACGGGAAGGACATTATTACTGTACATTATTAAAGACATTGTTACTGCTTTGCAGGTTGACCCTATAATGAGAATGAGTGGCAGATAGATCCGATCTGTATTGTCTATCATTAATCATTAATCATTACATTATCTGTAAAATGGAATGCATGGTGGAATGCATTTCAAATCATTAGATGCCTTTATAATTGCAGAATTTATCCACTTAACTTAATTTTCACAATTCTTTTTTTTTTTTGCAATTAATCTGGCTTTCGCAATTACCAAGTTTTTTATTTATTAAATTTTGTATCAGTATATTCATGTATTTATTTGTTGCTGTTGATTAGTCCTGCGTTCCTTCACTTGATAACTGAAGTGTTTTAAATGTGCTGATCACAACACCATGAGAGATATATTGAGTATTTTCCATTTTTAAATGTTTGACATTGTAGAGTGAGGGAAAAAAACGTAAGGAGCTGAGAGCAGATCTTCTCCGAGAGAAAACCTCTGCACACATCTGCTTCACATTTCTCCGGCTGTGGAACACAATACCCAGGAGCTGAGTGACAGTATTAGCAGTGAAACAAAAAAAGAAGGATTACAAAAAAAGATTTTTCCATTGATAGCTTTTCTTCCCCACCACATTCTCAGTGAAATGAGAGCAATGAGCTTTCCAACGGAAGCTAACTAGCTGGGAAATACATTACTTATTTTTTGCTCAAGACATTCAAATATTAAAATGTCTGATGACAAAGCAACAACCGATTTTGTGTCACCCTCCTCACTTTGAGAAGATGAAAAGCTGGACATATGGAGTCCTTATTGTAAAAGCATGTTGTTTTAAGATGGCGTGGTAGGCTGGGCATTCATCATATAAATACCAACACTTAGTCATGATACCCTGATGGAAGCCATTACATTAAGGCTACTTGGTAGAATTCGTTCAAATGCTAATGGCTGCTCTGAACCTTATGCCGCTTGCTGGGGGAAAGTGTATTTGCAGTTGTCAGTCTTTCATTCACTGCCTCTCATCTATCAAAGAGGGGCCGCTGCTAAGGGATGTGTAAGTGTGTTCTGAGCACCTTCTGAGAGCATTCCTGGGGTGAGCTGTTGTTCCTGTCAGCAGCACGAATCTGGGCTATTGTTCAAATGGCAAATAGTTGTGTCTTGTTTACCAAAGTTCTCAAAAAGGAATATGGACTGGAGAGCCATTAAAAATGGCTTCATGTTGGCTCTTCTGAGTGTAAATCGTGGCTGTATTGGACTACAGGGTACGAGGATAAAAATTAATTTAATACATTAACTGAAATAGATTATGCTGCCTCGTTAAATAAAACATACCTGTCATGGTGGGAGAATTTCCCCATTGATTTCAAAAGCCTCAGATCTTCAATATTCAATTGTATGTATTTTTCACTTTCTTTGATTTTAATTTGACATTGCAGCATGTTCTCCTAACTTTTATTATAAAAACCAACTGGAATGAATGAACAAAAATGCAGGGGGGGTGCTGTGCTTGTAAGGAGCTTTGAGCCCTTTGAAATGGCTTGTCAGATTGGCTTCACGGGGATGAAAGAACACGATAAAAAAATGTTCTGGTTCATGTAATGAATAGCTAATTAAGAAAAATTGCAGCAAAGTGGGAATGGTGGCATTTCCACCTCTCAGTTTCCACTGAACTGATTGAGACGTATATTAAACGCAACAGCAAAGGAACAGTGTGTGTGTAATGGGATTATATTAATGGGACCATGCTCGTTTTGTGTCTGATAATGATGGGATTTGGCTGCTTTAAGACACACGGTTCCACACGTCACTTTATTCTTTTAAATGAAAATCAGGTGCTTCGCTGGTGCAGTGCAGTCAACATTAAAGTATTTCTGCTAATTAAACTCAAGCAGGAGTCATATTTGATTAGAAAGTGGCTACTCTTTGGCGTTGACTACATGTTCTTGAAGGTTACTCCAAGCATGTCAGAATTATAAATGTGTGCTAAACATGTATTATTGATGACCCAGAACAGGGACAAAAAGAACTTTAAGGCTTAGCATGTATGATTGAAATAGAAGAGCTTCCATAATGATGAACTCACGGTTCTTAGTGTAGCATCCGCGGTAATTCTGTATTGAAACAGTAAAAGATAAATCTATTTTAACTGAGTTTTGTTCTTTAAGTTATTTCCCCTGTGCTATAGTTCCATGCTCTAGAATTATTATAAGACTGGTTGTTATAAGCTGTGGCAAAATGTTAAATGGCAACAAATAGTCACCATTTAAAATAGGCCAAAAATGATGACAATTTGAATATTATATATTTCTGTATTATAAAGAAGCAGAGATGGTGGTAAATGCAGTGGATTTAAAAAATGTTAGCATTTTATGTACATTCATGTGACTTTGTAGGGTATGCTGTTTTATATTGCTATATTCTGAGAGAAAAACAATGGGAAAAAAGAGTACTGGTATAGGAAAAAAAACATGGCAAAGCTATGCTACTGTACACAGGAGTTTTTTTATTTGGACAAAAACCTCAAACTACAATAATACCAATGTTAAGTCTACCTTACTAAAATGTATAAAATAAAAATATTTTTTCTGCTTCATTGCAGCTGCTTACAGGGAGATTTGGCAGACAAGTGTGGAGAGAGTGGATTAAACCTAAATTTGTTTCCTATAGATTCTGTGTGGCCACATTGTCTGTTACTGCATTGTCCCCTTAGCCGCAGAGCAGGTCTGTTGGCGAGGGAACAGATACTATATGATTCAGAATAGCACACTTCCTAGCAGTTGTCTGAGTAAAACTCTGCCAGTGCAGACATACAGTAACCTGCCCTGCCCTCTGGGGGAAGCGATCTCCTCTCAGATGGCCCCTCCATTCGTGGAGCACTGGCTCCTGCACAGACCACCTGAAAACAATAGAGCAAGTTTCTCATTATTTAACTTTTAACATTTTCTTTTTCAAATGAAAACCATGATTTCACAAACCTGTATGAAATTGTACTGCATGGCGGCTTTCCCCTGAGAGAGGCAGGGGATTTTGGTCCACAGAGGAATGTGAGATTTGGGGTTGTTAGGGCGGGGAATGATGAGGCGCATGTGGCCAGGCTGTGAGGCAGACGCTCTGTCACACTTTCATCTGATGGCACTTAGGACCAGCCTCCACAGTGGACAGGAAGAACAGAACAGCGGCAGGCAAAATGACAAACACTGGCTCAGACGCTTGTCAGGAAATTTAAACCCCATTAGGTGTAGAGAATGCCTCTGCACTCACTCTAAGAAAAAAAAGGAACGAAAAGTGCCGGAAAAAGGCACAAAAGCTTGTCACTGGGGGACAACATAAAATTGTCATCGGTTTAATTGTTTGTTCATTCATTCCTTTTTTGTTTGTAAAAGGTTTTTTTTACTTATTTGTAGCAAAATAACACTGTACCTATTATGTTATATTGTACCTTTCAGTGTACATTTGGGAAATTTGTTCCTTAAAGAACAAAAATGTACCTCCACTGTAACTTTATTTTTGAGAGCGCACCATACAATTACAGAACCATGTCTTCCAGCCGCAGTGGTGGTGGCACTGGTGTATAGGCAGGCTGGCGGGGTTAAGTCCCCATTGTCTCAGTCAAGGTTGTGGCTGGCTGACTAACCTACACATGTCAGGAGCAGTCTCTGTACACATGGAGCTCTTTGCACCCAGTAAACACAAGACCCTCAGTTATTTAGGGCATTAGATTTATTTCTTGAAAATATACTCAATAAAAGGGTGTGTAATTTATAGATTAGACTGGTATTGACCACTTCCAGATCTGGAACTTTTTTGATTTGTCTGACTTAACAGAAAAAGAGGTTTCATTTGTTATTTCTCTTGTGCAATGGATAAGTCAATCGTCATTGTGACACCGATGAATGAAAAAATCTACCATGGAATTGAACAATGCATGTATACAATAATATATGTTCTCCTTCTACAGGATACAGTGTGCATGAAGGTTCGCTGCTCTGATGGAAAGCTTCCAACCCGAGCCATACGCTCAGAAATAACAGAAGCATAACTTTCCGCAGGTTTGATTTAATGCTGAAAGGAAAAAACAGCAGCAAGGAGCACCACATTTCTGTTCACCCCTCACCACTGCTTTTGAATTTTGTTTTAGGCATTAACATGTCTCCCAGGATGGACGGATTTCATAACATTTGTGCATTATTTTCGCGAATTTCACTACTAACTTCATCATCGCAAATCTTGCACTATGATCTGCCTGTATGCTTTATGTGTAATTTCATATGTTATCCATGGTATGGTATTCCAGTGTAGCGCTGTGCTCATGGCTGATCTGTTTCTCGCCGACAGGCTATTTGCTGCACCTTGGTAAACTGCAACTGCGAGAGTTTCAAACCAGGGAAGTTGAAGCGGAGACAGTGTGAGAACTGCAGACATGGATGGGTAGCGCACGGTAAGGGCCCAAACACTGCCACCTCCGAGCTACACGTAGACAAAAAAGGGCCTTTTTTCAATCTGTGCTTTTATGTGCTTTGTCTGGCAGCGCTGAGCAAGCTGAAAGTGCACCACATGTATCAGGGCAGCCAGGTGGAGATAGTGCACTCCAATGTGGTCTTCGACATCTGCAGCCTGATGCTGTACGGGACGCAGGCCATCCCGGTGCGGCTCAAGATCCTGCTGGACCGGCTCTTCAGCGTGCTGAAGCAGGAGGAGGTGGTCCAGATCCTCAACGCACTGGACTGGACACTGCAGGACTACATCCGTGGATACGTGCTGCAGGTGCGCTCCTTCTGTATAATTACAGGGCCTTTCTTCAAACAGAGTAATAATAACAGGTTAAGGCAATGAGCGCTGGCAAGGATATCATTTTTGTGATTTGTATCTGAGAAACCGCGGACTTCCCCCTCTCCCGTTCTGTTAAATATTTTTTTCTGAGAGCCGACCCCCGTCCATTAAACATTGAAATAATTAGCAAATATTATTCTGTAAAGATGCCATACCAAGCCACCGCTGTGGCACTAGCGATTAGTATGATATCAAAAATTCAGGTCTTTGCATTTAATGTACGTTAGCTCCTCTAATAGTGAATGTAAAATCGAAATTCTCAACAGGCTGTCAAATGAATGCTGTATGATGAAATATTTACCGCGGTGACAGTGTGAAGTTGCAGCTTGACTTTCAAAGACTGGTAGTAGCGCTCATGAGTAATTACATCGGTGCTGAGAAGGACAGCTGCTGGATCGATGTGAAAACCTCTCCCCTCTGATCTCACTCACCCTCCTTTGCATGTAATTGGACTTGGAGTGGGAAAATCTACTTGATTTAAATGAGGAAGAATTAAGATAAAGATGAAACACTTTGATGCACTAATTAGACATTCCTATTTTTTTTGTGTCTCTGTACATGAAGCTGTGTGTAGAATTCTTCATTTGAAAATGTCAGTGTGCTTAGGGCTCTGTAGCATTGTAATTCCCCTGGGTACAAATGTTTGCCCATTCAAATTCATAATTCAACTGGAGGACTGAGAACTGAACTTCATTTTACATTTCAGGACGTTACTGGGAAAGTTCTGGACCGTTGGGCGATTATGACCTTCGAAGAGGAGATCGCTACGCTGCAGCAGTTTCTGCGTTTCGGGGAGACCAAGTCAATTGTTGAGCTCATGGCCATTCAGGATAAGGAAGGACAGGCAGTGATCGTTCCCAGCACCAGGACCAACTCAGACATCCGCACCTTCATTGAGAGCAGCACGCAGCGCAGCCCGAGCCTGCCCAACAAGGTGGAGAAGCTGAGCACCAGCAACGTCCATCACTTCGAGAACTTCATCAACAGCATGGCCTTCATGCTGCCCTTCCAGTTCCTCAGCTCAGTCCCGGCCCCCCTGCTTGGCTCATCTTCCCCCGGGTCTTTCCTCCTGGGACAGGACCAGAGACGGGAGCAGCATTGCAGGACCGAAGAGCCCACCCCTGTCCCTCCCTCGGCCACTGAGGGTAGCCTTCTGGGCTCCAGCTCCGCCTCCTTCACCTCAGACGTCGAAAAGGGCGACAATCCCCTCGAGTCCACCACGCCTAAAGTGGAGGCCGAGGACTTCCCAACCAGCGATAATTATTCGGACGCCCCCTCCACGCCCTGCACGCCCTCCATGAGCTGTGATGTCACGCAGATGTCCCCCGAGAGCAAGATGAGATCCCTGGAGAAGAATGGCAGCGGGCTCAAGAAAGGCCGGGTCTACTGCAGTGCCTGTGAGAAGACCTTCTACGACAAGGGCACCCTGAAGATCCACTACAACGCCGTGCACCTGAAGATCAAGCACAAGTGCACCATCGAGGGCTGCAACATGGTGTTCAGCTCCCTGCGCAGCCGCAACCGGCATAGTGCCAACCCCAACCCCCGCCTACACATGCCCATGAACCGCAACAACCGTGACAAGGACCTGCGGGGCGGTCTGTCCGTGGCTGACTCCCCGGAGGGGGAGAAGAGGCCGGAGTTTGGCCCCGTCCCTGCCGAAAGCCGGACTGTCTCCAGCTACATCATCAACAGCGCCGACTCCAAGCTGCAGAGCGGTTTCCCGAGCATCAGCCAAAGCGGGATCTTATTCCCTAACCTGAAGACGGTTCAGCCCGTCCTGCCCTTCTATCGCAGCCTTGTCACCCCCGCTGAGCTGGCCAACACCCCAGGCGCTCTGCCCTCCCTACCCCTGATCTCCTCGTCCGTTCTGGCCAAGCCGGCCGCCACAGAGCCTTCCTCCGACCCTGTACCAAAGAAGAAGTCCCGCAAGTCCAGCATGCCCATAAAAATTGAAAAGGAGGCGGTGGAGTCTGCGGGGGACCTGGAGGGTGAGAGCAGTGCGGATGAGGAGGTGCCTCTGCCATCGAGGGAGAAGGACGAGTCCGACAGTGGCAGCTATGTTTGCGAGAAGCAGGTGGCAGGTGACAGGGACACCTATGGTGTCATTCAGGCCATGGACAGAGAGAACCCTTCTGCCGCCCTGTCGAGGTCCCTCGACTTCCGGTCGAACGCGCCGCACTGCACCAGCAAGGAGGAGGAGGACGGGCCGCAGCACGCAGATGCTGGGGTGAGGTACACACTGGAAGGCAGCGTGATAACATGCACATCACCCTTCGACGCCGGCCAGAAGGAGAATCGCGGTCTTACCAACGCAGCTCTGGGGCCCGAGATGGAGAGCTACGGCGGTATGCAGTCTGAAAACAAGGCCCCCGGTGCTGACCGCGCAGAGACCGACCACAGGGCCACAAATGGAGGACTGTTGAAAATATTAACAAACAGCAAGGAGGCCCCACAGCTGTGTGCGGATGACTACGAGAACGGCTTCCCAGAGACTGATCCCCAGGCCATCTGCTCGGACAGGGAGGACCTTCCCCACCACTGTGAGATCTGCAGCAAAACCTTCAAGAACCCATACAGTGTGAAGATGCACTACCGCAACGTTCACCTGAAGGAGATGCACATGTGCACTGTGGAAGGCTGCCATGCTGCCTTCCCCTCCAGGAGAAGCAGAGACAGGTGAGACTTGTCGACTGTCAACTGAACTGAACACACTTAACAAAACATTTAAACCACTGCTCTTCTTACCCCTCCTAATCTTGAACCAAAAAAGTGCATATGCCGAAAACATTTATTTTTGTGTGTGCAAAGTTTGTAACTTTCTCATTTTTTGTAACCTTCAGGCACAGTGCAAATCTGAACCTACACCACAAGCTGTTGACCAAAGATCACTATGGAGCACCAAGCACAATCTACCCCAGCTCTTCTCTCTGCAGAGACACAACTGCCGACTATCGCCAGGATTTCCCCTTAAAGGATCCAGTTGGGCAGGCGTCTGTGATATTCAAAGGGCACAACAGGATGGGTTTGGTCTTTCCCATGAGTAAGACTGCAGACGGCAGGCTGGAGCCACTCGGAGAGGCTGAAATGGTGGACGAGGCTGTGTTGGACCTCAGCACCTCTTCCGTCCCCAAGTCCGGGGGCAGCGTGCGCTCGTCCTGGGACTCGGACGGAGGCAGCGAGGAGGGATTCCCCATGGAGGACAGCGATGAGAGCTGCGATGGGATGAATCTGGCCTCCAAAGAAGGGCTGCACCTGAGCCTGGCAGAGAGGCCGGGTGGCTGCCCCACACAGCACATGCAGGGTGGCTCCCCAATCACCTGCTACATCTGCCAGAAGGTGTACAGCAACAAGGGCACGTTCAGGGCTCACTACAAAACCGTTCACCTCCGGCTGCTTCACAAATGCAAAGTCCCTGGGTGCGACACCACGTTCTCGTCCGTCAGGAGCCGGAACCGACACAGCCAGAACCCCAACCTGCACAGAAACTTGACTGCAAGTGCACCGCACGACCAGGACTAGCATGAGTGCTTCATTCAAATGGGTTGCAATTGACTTAATTTGTGCTACCTACAGCTCAAATAAAAATTATATTGGTATAATCCCTTTCCTTCAGACATTGATATGACAAGAAAGGGTGTTATTCTATTGTGGGTGCTTTTTCCCGGAATTGCCGTGAAGTTAATATTTTTGGAGTACACTTTATTTTCTGTGGTGCAACACGTGATTGGTACAAAAAGCACATTACCCCATGTCAGTTCAGTTCACATTGAAAGGGGTCTTTATTGACAGATTTGTCTTTCAGGTATTTCTGGTTGTATTTTCATTGAAAAAAGTTAACAACTAACAATATCAAGAAAGAATTAAGAGAGTGCGCAACATTTCCTTGAAACTACCTACCTATTGGTTACATTTCAAACATTTGTAACAAATGAATATGAAATTGAAATACAGTTGCGAGTTAAAGATGTACTTTTGTCTTGCTAAATCTGGTTTGCATCCACTTTGTCAGGAATAAATATTATTTCAAATATTAAGGAATGACTATGTGTACAACATATTTACTGGGTTAATGTTGACTATTTCTGCATTTGGAAAAAAAATAAGCTCTGAACAAATACAGATCATTAAACCTGGGAGTATATTTTCAGTACCTCAAGCCTGATCAGAACTGGTCTGATGAGGCATTTTTTGTTGAATTTACATTTCATGTCTATCACAGTAAAGTTTCACAGTTTTTCTATTATTACATCACAAGGAAATGTCTACTTCATATGTGGCATCTTAGTTCTTGTCCCCCCTTTTTATTTCTATGCACTTACAAGTACTTACGATCAAGACATTTCTTGCCTTACAGTATGTTTCACATAGACCAAGTCTGGTTGCTATGGGACCCACAGTTCCCATTCTTTCCCAGCATACTTGGTGCAATGTTATTTCATTGTGTCCTAATTGCATTTCAATCAATGGTACTATGTGAACTGTTTAAAATGTTCTTGTTAATAAGTGTTGATCTTATTTGATGTCCACATTTTCTTGTGAATTAGAGTATTGTTTTGATGGATGCGGCTGTGAAGTCTTAGGTTTGTGGCATTTTCAGACTATGATCCTAAAAACGTCTTTGTTGAAAATGTGTTGTGTACTTGCTAAATTATTGTTTGGTATTTTTTGTATAGCTTTGTTTTTCTTCCATCTTACATTGTTGCTAAAACCTAAAGTTGACCAAAGATTTATCTCTAATGAGGTGTTTAAAATCCTTGTATATGGGGTAATCAGTATTAAACTGCAGTTTTAGATCATTTGAAATGTTTTCAAGCTGTCAGTAAGTGTATCAAGGCTAAACTTGAACTTGGGCTCTGTTCAAAAAGCTATGAATTGTATGTTATTTAAAGAATTGTATATTTTTCCAGGTCTTTGTGTTAAGAAATTTGATGTTGTGATATTTGTCATTTTTGTCAACTGGTTCAAGCCATGAAATATACCCATGTAAATATGCTGCTTGCTTGTCTTGTCATTGCAGATATTTGAACTTTATAGATCAGGGGTGTCCAATCTTATCTGAAAATGGCCGATGTGGGTGCAGGTTTTTGTTTCACCCTAGCACTAAGACATCCGTTTCAACAAATTACCTAAATCATGGTCTTCAATCAACACCAATGAATTATAACAATTGTCTTATTGCTGAGATAAAACAAAAATCCACAAACACACCAACCATTTTTTTTTAAACTCCTGATATAAATTTGATTAATTGAGCAATTCAAGGCCGTTGGTACAAAGTTACCTGTGGACACAACACTTAACACGAAACAAGTTACTGTAAAAAAGTCTTGCACTGACAAAAAAAAACAATTAAAGCTATGAACAGAGCCCAACATCAAAATCTAGTCACAAAAGATCTGGTACAATATTGTTTATTTAATTGTATATTTTGTGAATAGAAACATTTGTACTCTGAAAGAAACCAAAAAAACTTACACTGTATCTTGTTCTTTATATTAGATGTATCATCTATATGCATCTATGGTCATTAATTTACAGGATGGTCAAAACACATTTCTCAAACTAGTGTTCTATTATGCTTCACTTGTTTGTTTCTCAATGTGCTTTTGTAACTTTGTTTTATTATGCATATAATTAAAATGCTATATTACCATTTCTTTGTCATGTTACATGAGTTTTTGTATAAAAAAAGCAACAACATTAATAAACTTCCATATTTTTAGATTTATTGGTATTCATAAATACCATGCCATATTTGTTTGCATGCTTTTGTTAAGCTTCTGTCACAAATGTTTTCTACACAAAAATGTGTAAAAGAAAATGTTTTGCAAGGCAGATAACACAAAAATAGCTGTAATTAAAGTGATTAATAAAACAATATCTCTTGTAGCTGTGTATTCCTTCCTCTAAAATAAAAATCTAAAATAAATAAATAAATTAATTAATTATATATATATTGATTTCAGTCACACACAGTTTCTGCTAAACAGTCAACAGCAAAGAAATGAAAGTTCCACAGAACACTGTGGAAGGAGTGATGTCATGAGGACCCTGTTCTCAGGTCCGTCGGTGAGTTAGGATTGGGGTTGAGTTAAGGTCACTTACCTGTTGGCTCTAACAGCTGTCTTGCACACACACCCACGCACACACACACACAGGGAACCAATAGACATATTTCAATTCAGTCAGGCAACATGACTTCCCAAAAATAAATACATATTAATCCACCCATCCTTAGAGCAGGACAGGATTAAATAAATTTGGCAAATAATCAAAGTGGGAATTCAGCACTAAAAAAAATGTTCAACAGTTTTTTGATATGCAATATCCAGAACGCTGCAGCACCCCTTCCTACTTAAAATGGCTAACGCTCAAAGCATTATATAACTCACTAGATACAGTCAACCCACAACTGTAATTTCCATTTGTAGGAAGCTATTCATCACCACTTATCATCTAAAATGGCAAAGCCTAATGAGTAGACTGATCATTTTGCACTGATGTGGAAATCTAGTGCCACTCTAAAACCTACTGTTGGGCTGTTATTTCAGTAAGTGCTGTACATCATGAGGATTCAAACGTGGTGCTTGAG
This sequence comes from Conger conger, assembly GCF_963514075.1. Lineage (NCBI taxonomy): Eukaryota > Metazoa > Chordata > Actinopteri > Anguilliformes > Congridae > Conger > Conger conger. The sequence goes on from NC_083765.1 coordinate 19,056,589, forward strand.
CATTTATTTTATGCAATGGCATCCGAAACGAGCTGTGTGTGTAAAATATCTTTTAGGTTATTAAGGAGTCTTGGCCACTTTTTCCCTGCTCCTGATTCCCTGCTCAAAGCTCCCCTTTACGGTCACCGGCTGTTTTGCTCCATGCATGCTTTTTGGGGCACCAATATCAGCCTGTATAGTTGGTGTAAGTTCCGGAGAAGTGCAAGGAGTAAGGAGAATGGATTGTCCACAGGTCTTCGAAAAACTGATAAATTTCCATGGGGATATTACTGAGTGCACTTGAGACAGATGGGCTGCAGATGACTTCTTCCTGAAGCTACGCAAAGGGGTCGAGAGGGGTTAAAAAAAACAAAACAGATCATAGGAACATAATTTACATCACCCCACACCACAGTCTTCAAATGCAAATAGCACAACATTCCAATATGCCATTAGTTTGTTTCATTAATCACTCTTGCCATTAACCATATTCTTTTCTAATACATATTTTGTTTGTACACATATATCTTTTTATAAAGTTACCAATCATATACTGTACAGTAGAAATATAAATATATATTTAGACTAGAGGTAGGCTACACATTAAGGTGTCCTGAGAATTCTTCAGAATATTTTCTAGTTTTCTTAACATTTTGTTGTGACATAAAACAAATGGGAAGTCAAATTTAAGTAAATACGATTTCAAGATATCCATAGTGGGGGGAAAATCCTGGGCACCCCCTGCCTGACACAAAATGACCGTACTGCCAAATCCGCAATTTCAATTTCGTATAGGCCTAGATGTAGCTCCATCTAGTGGTGGCTTGTATATACACAAGGAGAATCCACAAAATCTCCTATCATCAAGTATTGTCACGAGCCTGGCATGAAATAATATTGTATTGCTATATATTCTGTGAAATCATAATATATTCGTTTGTGATAATATTACACATCTTTGTACACGATAAACTGATAATTTAAGTGTGTTCTTGCTATTAATATTGAATTAAAAACTTTGAAATGTGATTATTATCGTTACCAGGGCAAAATAAAGGCCAATTATACATTTATAGCATAGTATATTATGATTATGATAACATATTATAATTGAAGTAACATATATTGTAGTAACATATGGAAAGCACCTTAGCAATTTTATCCATAAGTTTCCAAGCCAAAATATAAGGGCAATTATAAAAATAAGAGATTATATATGTGACATCACCTGCTGCTGTTACAGCGAACCGTTATCCATTAAAGCAATTATAGTAATTTGCCTGAAATTATGTCTTTCATATGATATCGCCATTAGAGGGATAGCCTTCTATTTACTTGATTGACCCTCCTATTCAAGGAGACTTACAACGTTGCCTCAAAAATACATGGTGACTAGTCACATATTGATAGATATAGATGATTTAAATACATTTTGTTTATGAATATAGCAATATTAAAATCTTTATCACCAGCACACTGAAATTAATTTAAGTTCACAAAGACTGAATACATTACAACCCTCATGCAAAATTATTTATCAATTATTTATGTAATATTTTAGAGAAATTAGTAATTCAGTATTTTTTTCATTTAAATTATGTAATTTAGTTAGCAGATAAAACAAAAATGAATGTATCTTTCTTTTTTATTTCTTTTTATCCCTTCATACATGATATTCTAGCTACCACACTAGGCTACTTCGTAGCTACGGCCTACATACACAGTTTACCTATAGGGTGACATACATGTTACAGTTAACGTACATTGAACTTTGTGTGCGAGTACAATTATGACAGACAGGCCTAACACCCCAACCCATTTATCATTCCCATCTATTACTTTCTTTTGCCAATGGAAATGATCGATGCAGCAAAAGCAATTCTGAAATGACTGAAAAATAAATTAGCCAAAATTGACGAATGTTTTTTATCACTGAAACGATTCTTCTCCAAGAAAATACTACACTTTTAGGAGTCAAGTTGCGAAAAAGACGCGGTTCTTGGACTATAAAGAAAAAAAAAAAACTACATCACCATTCATCTTCATTCGCATCTTCATTCGCATGAACATTTTATTAGTACATCCTTCAGATAAAAAATGAATAATATGCTTAAAGTTTAGTGATTGAATACGAAAGTAGAATATGTAATGTAAGAAAATTGAGTAAAAAAAAAACAAAAAACATTTAACGAAAGACCATGAGCATGAGAAAGTCACAAGCTAAAGGTCCCTGACAGAAGAATTATCCCGAAAAGAATCCATATTTTCGGTGTTCGACAGCCGCTCTGCGTTTCAAATGAATCAGAAGAGAATAGGCGACCGCTTGAGTTTTCTCCTTCACACAGTGGAAAAACATCAAAACCTACGAGGATCACGTTTACGGCTTTGCACAGCGTCTGGATTCTTGTTTTATTACGTATTTTGCCTAATTTCAGCATTTTACAGTCTGTCCTAGTGTAAGAAAAAGGTATTTCCAGGCCTCTTCCTTTTTTATTTATTTATATCCATAAACGGAAACCTGCATTATTGCTTATCAAAACATTGGTTGGCGATCATTCCTCTTGTTTTAAAGACGGGTTGCACATAAATATATATTCGTTAAAAATCGAGTAATATTCAATAATGGCTCGTCCGCGACCTCGGGAGTACAAAGCTGGAGATCTGGTTTTCGCAAAAATGAAGGGATACCCACACTGGCCAGCGAGGGTGAGTATATGAGGCAACCGGGCTGGAGAGCAGGGAGGCGGGGTTGGCTGGGACATTGCAGCCGGTGGTAGAGGACGGGAGATGCTGTTGTTCTGTTCACCTCGTTTTGCTTTCTCTCTTCATCTTTTCAGCAAAATCAATGCTTTATGGAATACTGGCCTTCAGTGGGCATATATTAGCCTATGGAACGATAGCCTATATATTATAGAAACGATAATAGCATACACAGTAAAGTATTTCAAAGGTTTGTGAAAACGGTTGTCAGCATTTGTCTACTGTAGCCTACTTGCTGGTGGAGTTACGCCAACGTTTCCTTTCATAACATTTCTCCATTTTCTCAAACAAATTTTTTTGGAGGGGGGCGTGGAAGGTCTGTAATGTGACTCGTTTTAGTTTATTGCGTTTAAACACCGTTTTAGAACTGTCAGAGAGGTGTATATGCTATTGAGAATCGTTATTGTGACAAATTATTATGACAATACGCGTCTTCTGAAAACTTGTGCAGCCTCCACCAGTTTGCCCTCGGGCCGACCACAAAATTACGCGTCTGCTTAAAAAACATATTGACTAAATATTAGAATATCAATTTGATCAGGGGACAAGGTTATTCGCTGTACTTTAACTTTGCATAAATGGGACTCAGTGAAATAAACATGTTCATTTTAGTCCGCCGAAAACGAGATTGATATTGATATAGTGTAAAATTCTGTTTAAATTCAGTAAATCACTTTAATTCCTTGCGAACAAGTCAAGTATTAGTGCTGAATAAAAATGAAATGACAGCTCCAATGGCTAATTTAGGCCTTCGTAAAGTAAACATTTGTTAGCAGAATACTTTAAAATGTGCAGCTACTTAAGAATAAAGTTGATTTATTTCACCTGCATTCAATAAGCAAGTCTCTAAAATCCATCTGATCAACGTTTTCTAACATCTACATTTATTGTAATCTAAAGAGACTATCACAGTTTGTGGGTCTAGAATCATTCTCAATTATGAGTTAGTTCAGGAAGTGTCCCAAGTGCTTACCACAACTAGTGCATTATGAACAGTTCTCAAAGGTCACTTTGATGTGGGAGGGCACATTAGACAAATTTACCACTTCAACCACTTCAAAAATATCCCTGCATTTCGGTGAAGTGCAACCAAATTGCCATGGTTTGTTGAGCTAATTTACCATATTTTAAAAGCCAAGGTGATATAGTTTGAGCCAGCGTAAACCAATGGTAGAAGAGGCACATTCAAGATTTTAAAATGTTTAATTGCAAGTTGAGATGTCAGGCATGCTTCTCAACAAGTTACAAGGTTGGTGGGTCATTCCCATTGAACTGTTATATTACAGTCATACCACATAACCTTGTACAGTATTGCACTGAGAATGTGGCACTTCTCATGGCTTCCTCCAGAAAAGATTGAACTACAAGACACAGTTCCTGTAGTTGATATTACTTATGTATTATAATAGTATTTTATCAATATGTTCCATATTGACAAAAAATCAGCTGTATAAATTAATTGTCATGGATAAGAGTGACTGCTATAGTAAATGAATGTAGGCTTAATGTTTGTAATCATAATAAATGGCAAAGGGATTTGCTTGTCCCCAGATTGGATGGATCATTAGCAAGCCCTGAATTTTTCTGGTCTTGTATAGGACCATCCTTGATTTCCAAGGAATTTCCAAGGCCTTCTTTGTAGATCTTCAGTATCACTGCTCAGAAAATGGGATTATGTAACCCTTTGTGGAGTGAGTTCTAGATCACTATATTGACGTTCCAGAACACTGAACAACTAATTCTGTAAGTACACCTGACTGGGTTATTTAGTCCTTTACCCCTTTGGAATGTTTTTTCGAAATTCGAGTCGGCGTTCTAAAACTTCTTTGCTTTCAATCACCAGTAGTGACACTGGCATTAGAATGTTAAAAACATTCTATTGTTAAGAACATTCTAATCACACATTTGTGATCTCTTATCATGAAGGGTTAATGGGACAATAGGTAAGATTTTTGACCATTGTAAATCCCTTCCTAACGTTGAAAAAGGCTCACTGACATGTTGACTCACCCTTTGCCTGTGTTTATAGTCCTGGTAATTCTGCTTTCAAAATATACAGTTGACTGGCCGTCACTGTATCAAAACATTGCACAGCTGTACAATAATTCAAGTTGAAAAAAAGTTTGAATTGCCACAGCCAGTGGCATGGGGGCTTATTCTGATTATGCATGTGTAGTTGCCCAAATTGCACTCCAGACAAGCTGTCTCTGAAACTCTAAAGCTTATTATCCAATTGAACACTACATATATAGTTATTAAACAATACCAGTTCACTATCGGTAGCAACAAGCAAATTAGCCATAGTTAGCTCAACGAATTTACACATCCACCTGAGGCAATACGAGCGTTGCAAGCATTGTTGCACAGGCGTTGTGTCTCAGGTGGATGTTTGTAAATTCGGATAATTGCTCATTTGCTTATTGCTACCGATAACGAACTGGTATCATTTTATAAAGTGAAAACTTCAAAAAGACTAAATAAATAAATTATGTTGTGCAGCACGCTAAAGTGAACATTTCATAAAGTCACCTGTTGGGCAAACATTTTCTTACTAGAACACTACAAAAAGACGGCAGGCTCTGTCGCGTTTGTCACTGTCAACTTTCCGAAACAGTCCATGTTGTGGTTTGAGGGTGTTTGTTGCTGCAATTCCTCTCTTGACCATTAGGAGTGCAAAATTACCTATTGTATCTTTAAGGTGTACCATAATAGAAATGCAATTTGAATGTTTTCAACTTTTAACAATGACCAATGGCTTATCTTCCTCCCTGTCACTCTTTTGTGTACTTTTGTTGTTATATCCAGGAGGTCAGAGGCCCCATCTGGCCAACCAGCTATCATCCATCCTTCAGGCCATGTACTACTACTGCACTTCACACATTGTACATTTTGTGAATACAACAAACACATGCTCTTCACCTGGAAATTATTTCTGCGTAACTTGTCTGGAACAAGCCCCAAAATCCAAGTGTTTCCACTTAGCACCTTTCCCTCTTTATACCTGCTGACTACAGCAGATTCAATTTAGTCCACGTTAGCTAACTGCTCTACACAAGAGTCCACAGATTAGGTTATGGTGCTGGCATCTTGTCCTTGCGAAAGCTGCCTTTATCTCCAGGGAGTTCATTAAGAGTGGTGTGATTATGCTGATGCACCTACTGCTCTGGCCAGCCAGTGCTGAAGTGATATGCAGATTTGGCGGTGGGCTTGACCAGTTCAGGCCCCATCAGCATAACGGCTTCATTAGATACCGTCCCAGAGATGATCAGTGAGAGCAGGCCATCGCCTGACCTGTGTGTGAATTGCTTGTTGATGTGCAGTCCCCCGTGCTCCTAGGGCATTAGTTACAATGACTTTTCCCACAAGTATGTAAGAGGACTTTCAGGTGCCATATTGTATATTTAGCCATGATACTGTCCCTGTGCACTTAATTCCCAGGCCAGTGCCGTATTGGCTTAAAAACCATTGCCATGTAAATTCATACCTACATTTCTGTATGAATGATGGATGTGTGCAAATGTGATCAGTTTTTATTTGGTTATAGTATGTGTAAATTATAATTAATGCAATTAAGAATATGTGGCAAGATAGGATTTCCAAACTAAGAAGAAGAATAGGCTACAATGTATGCAAATGCATACATTTGTGTTAATGTTTGTTCTCAGGTGCACACAGTGTATATTTTTATTTTTTAATATTAGAGCAGTACATTCACTAATTGTGATTTCACCAGTGTTCTAGCTCTTACACAAGCATTTTACATGTTTTACATAAGTTAATGCGATAGATCCTGCCATGTAGATTTTTCATTTGGTATACAGAGTAGAGTGCAGTACAGTGATATATTTATTTTCCAAACCATGATTTCCTTCATATTCAAGCACAGAGTGGCCTTTGATAAAATGCAGAAGCTCATCTTTGTATGTAATTATTGATTCCAGCTTTAATGGAACCTTCTTGAGCAAGCAATTCCGATTATGTACCGGGAAGCTCTGTCTAATTAGAAATCGACTTTCTTTCCCCAAACCCTACCTCTACTTGCAGTTTGAGTAATTATGGAGACAGCGTGTGGAATCCAACGTGCTTTCCTTCTCTGAACACACTGTTCACAACTCTAGGGTGATCAAATTGATCTGTCTGCATTAGACCAGTTGCAAATGATGGTGGTGAGTTATTGTTCTTTTCTCCTCTCTGATTTTACTTCACAGATTGATGAACTCCCAGAAGGAGCTGTGAAGCCACCTGCAAATAAATACCCCATCTTCTTCTTTGGCACCCATGAAACGTAGGGCCTGTCTTTCCGTGTTGTGTTTTTCAAAATAAGCCATTGGAAAATAATCAGTGGGCCCCAATGTTTTTGACTCAGGCCCAGATTTCAACTACAGTGTGGTCCATTTGACTAGCGATTGATGAAAATGTATTACTCGACTGGCATGCAACATGTCAATTTCGTGGACCACTGACCTTCAGAAGTTGTGAAGGTATTGAGGAAAACAACATCCTGTGTTCATCATAAACCATTTAGAACAGAGCATCTGAGGTTAGATTTCATTGAATTCTGAGTGTAGAATCTGAATAAATAACTATGAACTTCAAAACGTAATGCACTGAGGAACTCAAGCTTGTGGTCTGATGTTTCTTCTGGCACAAAGTTTAGATCAGGTTACGGAATGATCCGTTTTAAAGGATGTCAGTTAACTACTAACTGTTGCCTGAAGCAGTTATCAGCCTGTCTGCTTTTTTTTAATCAACATTTGTTTTTGTTAGTTTCATTTGGTAGTTACTTTGAGTGGGTGAAGCCGACCTGTAGAGATCCACCTAAAGGATTGGGAAGGATACAAGTGTTTGGTGAAATTCCAAATTGTCGGAAATGTTCCCCAAATGCCCAAAGGATGTATTGTGCATGTGTCTACAACAAACTTAATGTAATCACAGCATAGGAACAACATTGAAACTGTATGTGCAAGAGCAGTTAGTTTTATTTCAGGGATGCATTGTTGCTTAAACCCTCGGTGATAGCCATACTGTATTGTTTTTTTTTACCCCTTTATCCCACTCCAAATTCAGCGCATTTCTTGGGCCAAAGGATCTTCTCCCATATAAAGAGTATAAAGAGAAATTTGGAAAGTCAAACAAGAGAAAAGGATTCAACGAGGGTCTATGGGAGATTGAGAACAATCCTGGGGTCAAGTTCACAGGCTACCAGGTCAGCGTCATTTTATCTGTGACTCAGCTTTCTCTTCATGCTTTCAGGGTGTGAAGAAAACTAACATTTCAATGAGCTAGTTAGTTAAATATTTATGTTTCTTTGTACAGTATAGGAAGCTTACCCTTCCTGGCTAATTCTGAATTTCAAATGTGTATGCCTGTTTTAATTCATTACATTTGTATACAATTCCTTTCTGTTCCTCATCTCTGACTAAGTTAGGTAAAGGAAGCAAACTGGCTCTTTGGCTAATCATTTTTGTAATGTTATACAAAAATGTGTTGGCCTTTCTGGCAGCTGCTGACCCAGGCTACAGTGTAACGGGGATGGCTGGGCAGAGGTAAGAGGTGGTGCACGCAGTGATGGAACATGCTGAAAGTTTGCTGGTACGCGCAGGCTATCCAGCAGCAGAGCTCCTCAGAAACAGAGGGGGAGGGGGGCAACGCGGCTGATGGCAGCAGCGAGGGTGAAGAGGGCGACTCCATAGAAGAGGACGACAAAGGGAAGCAGAAGGGAGACAAGGCCGGATCCAAGAGGAAAAAGGCCGCTTCCAACAAGGTGCACGAATCGACAGGCTGAACAAGCAAGGTCCTTGTGCATGGGTCATGTAACCTGAATTTAACAGAAAAATAATTCTGGTATTCAGATATTTGTTGGGTAGTATTGAGCTGTGGCACTTAGTCCTAGTAGCTGGCTTTTCAGTGAAAACATAATTTTAGTTTTTAAGAGCGGGGTTTGTTAAGTAAGGGATTAGCAAAGACATTCACCCCCCCCCCCATCTACTGATGATTTCTGTTCAAATACGGTTTGATATTAAATTGGTAAATGGAAACATTATTAGGGGTTGGGACTATATCTGTAACATTTCCATGGCTACAGCAAGTTTGGAGAGCTTCACAATGGGTAAAATTCATATCAAGAAAGAATGGGTTTACTGAAACGCTAGCGGTTTAGTGCAGCTAGACCAAATCATTCAAACAATGTGTTCTTCCCTCTTGAAATGAAGAACCTTCTACTACAGTTACTTCTCTACTGAACCTCACTTAGCAACCACTGTTGCTTAGCAACTGGAGTGCTTCACTTTTTCCAGGGAATGATGTATCAAAAGATCAGTTTCTAAAGCAATATGCATAATGCACGGTTACAGTACGGTTCAATTTTTTTATGTCTGTATGTCATGATTGGAGAGCTTCTCTGCTGAGATGTTTTATACCTCTCCAATGAGAATGTATTGTCATACAGAATGAAATGAACCCAAGCTTTATGGGTTTATAGTTGAGGAAGTTATCTGATCATGCTTGCTCTACGACAACGTATGTACACAAGTATTTTTTTTTTTATCTTAAACTCTTAAAATTAAGAATAGTATTACTCATGTGATGTTCAGTTATACAGCTGGCACCTGTATATGATTCGGATTCACATGGATGCATCTTAATTGAGGTGCCTTCCTTTTAGGCTTTGTGGATCTGTTGCAAATTCGTAAAGAATGCCGCTCTGTTGCACAACATAAAGGCATGTTGGCCAGTCACGTGTCGGCACTGGTTCTGAGGGCATAGGGCATAGGTTTTAGCTTGTATCATGTTGGGGCAGCCTGTGGCTAAGGTACATGACTGAGACCTGGAAGGTTGGTGGTTCAAGCCCCAGTGAGCAAAGCTTGAGCAAAGCTCTTAACCTCACATTGTTCCAGGGGGATTGTCCCTTTAGTCTAATCAGCTGTAAGTTGCTTTGGATAAAAGTTTCAGCTAAATAACAAATGTTTTTTTCTTGCTGAAGTCCTCCAAGCTGTCCAGGAAGTCCTCAGGTGAGGAGGAGCTGGAGAAGGAGGGTGAGGAGGACAACCACAAGAGCTTGGACGCGGGAGACCCTGACAACGACATGCGGAAGGCCTCAGAAGGACGCAACGCCATCCAAGGGGTAAACTCTCCACATGTCTGACTGATGCTTTGCTTTTACGTCCATATTCAGACAACATGGCACCTCTGCCCATCTGATATTCATACAACCCACAACTACCTACATCAGTAGTGCAAAATGTTCTGTTGGCCTATGATTTGATAAATGCTGGATATTGTTTGTTTTGTCAAAACTACTATAGAAATTGTGGAATATAGAGACTATGGAATATGGAATTGTGTTAAACACCTTTGTGTCCAACCTACTCAAATTAGCCCCCCAAATCCAATAAATAAATTGATTTGTGTCATTTAGATTAGATAAGATTTCAAGAGAAAAAAAAATTGTACTACAGTTTGTTGATGCCTAAAGTATCGGGCATGTTAATCAATGTCTATCTTTCCTTTTCCACATCTTTAAACACACAAAAATACACTTAGCTAAAGCTTGTAAATCAGTACAGCAGCCTATAGTCAGTCAATAAGTCAACACCAGAAATGCTAAACATCACCACAAGGGGGCAGAAATGCTGTTATTGAGTGATTACAGAGGATAACTGATTTGTGAAGCGTGGATGTTCAGCTAAATACAATTTTAGAAAAACATGCTTTTAGTGAATTTGTGTTTGAAAGTGTTGTGTACCGTACATTACTACATAATGTATTTTTTTCCAGTCTGTAGTTTGTGGCAGTCTCATAATACTAAATGCTAATATTTGTCATTCTTTTCCAGACCCAGTTACTCAGAGAAGAGCATTAAGTGTTGAGGATGCCCCTATAGGGAGGCCGTTTATTGTGGCTGTCAAGTGTTATATGAATTGTGAAACTCATGAATATTCCCACCATCTACTCTGGTGCTCCATTACAAACTAGGCCTCTCATGTGTACCTTCTTATATAAAGAATGACCATCTTTTCTACTACTATGACACTAAATACCCATTTTGTTGACCATGGGGTCAGTTCATTCAACTCATGACGAAGCAAAATCTTTTTTTAATTTTTTTATTTATGAATATATTCAAGTTATTTCTCTATTACTCTCTGTCCTACCTGTTCAAATAAAAATAAAAATGTATCAAAGCCTTGAAATAGTGCTAAGTTTTAACATTCCACTTCACTTCTTTGACTGATTTATCTTAAACAAATCACAGCTTGTACATTTCTTTCATATTATATCATATGTTCTCTGAAATACCCTAACAGGCTGTATATTGTATATTGTCACACTGAACTGGATGTTTATACAATTTAAACAAAACCTGGACAGCAGTATATGCTCGTACATTTATTTGTCTTTGAACTTTCTCCACATCATAATACTAATTTCTTTATACTATAAGAAGAAAATTTCATTGAAAAGGTAGAGTAAATGTATGAAGTATTGTGCACAATCCAAGTTACACTTTGTATCTATATATTTAATTTAGCCATAGACCTTAGGACCACAAGAATTAAACTAACCTGTAGCTAAAATAATGGAATCGTCTTACAAAAAAAGTGAAACATTAGTTGTGTCTGTGGAATTTGGTTATGTTCTTAAAACCTTTTTAGTGGAATGCATGACCATTGTACACATTACATGAGATGGAGGTCATCTCAGTTAATCAGATGACAGTAACTAACTGCCTACAGTTAGCCATTTGCACTACTTCCAACAGTATACAAATTTACCAATCTGTTCGAGAACACAATCCATGTTTGCAAAAGTACCTTTCCTGCTGACAGAAGTCTCCATTTCTTCTGTAATTTCAAGTAAAGCATTCCATTAACATTAAATAAGTTGCCTTTTGTTTTTCTATTTTTTATCATACAAAGAATATATTCTATTTATTTTTTTTAAAGTTAGTACAAAGCCTTTGTGAAATGTAAGCTCATTTACACTTTGAGTTTTGATTATATTTTAATAATTGTTATGCTTGTGATTGGAACATGTTTTACATTTTCAAGGTTTGTAGTTAAATGTAAAATGTTTTTTGCTGTTTATGGGAAATAATTTTACAGAATAAAATCATTGGAATGCAACTTTTTGTATTGTCATTATTATGCATTTACTAAATTATGTACTATATAAAAGCATGGTAGATACACTTATGTTCACTGTTATACAACATTAACCCCTTAGTATTACTGTTCTTGCACCCTTTTGACTGGAGGCATAATTCTGGTCTCTTCTGAAAGGTAACCCTTTGGGGTTTGTTTTCTACTCTAAATATTACTAAAACTAAGCGAAACCCAGTGAAAGTTGAAGCTTTTTTCCTCATTGAACATATTTTCAGATTTGGGCTGCATACAGAGTATTGTAGCTGTGGCTGGTGTGCCTAAAAAAAACAGGTCAAGATCATAAAAATAAGTATAATAATCACAATAATACTATCTTTACCACTAATATATTCATTGAGATCCACTGATTTAAGTTTTTGTCAAATACCCAACCCCCATCAACAAGTCAAATACATTCCACAATTTCACATGCTATTTATTATTCAAAAGCAGGCTGGCTCCTTATTTATGAGCATACTGAATAATAATAAAATATTTTGAGAATGTATTTAGATGCTCACGCATATAAAATGTCATGTCACTGAAAATGCCTTCTATTGTGGAGTCAAGTGTGTCTTCCTCAGAAATATTCACTCAGACGAGATTCATTTGAACTCCTCCAAAGTAAGTTCTTTTTTTAAACGTAGACATTTCAAAATAATTTTTTTTGTTCTAAAACATCAACCTTTTTTGCATAAAATCTCAAGAACTGTTTGTGCCAAAGTACAACAGTATTAGTGCGTGTATTGAAAATGCTATGGTTTCGTTTAGCTGGCAAAAAAAAATGCGGTGTTGTTTTATGCAAGCCAAACAAACCATTGGAAACATAATATCATTAGCTAAAATGCTTTTCAGTTATCACTTCAATAACATGTCTGTAGTCAGTTCTTTAAGTATGTAGTAAGTATGCAATGGCGAAACGGACAACGATAATTCCTCCAGAGAAATTTGAAGGAAACAATGGACGTTCAATCTACGTTTCTACATTTTTAGGATGAGAAACTATTATGCCTTTGGTCTGCTTGTCATGAAAAGGACACTGACATTACCTTATTTCTTGAAGTATGTGGATTTCCAAAATGAGATCCCCCCCCATGCTTGTATTACCACCCACATGTTAGAAAATAAGGAACTGGCATCTTAAAATAGGTTATACAACTAGATCTGTGAGTTTTAATGCTTTCAAACAGTATATCCTGTAACAATAGTGATTGAAAATTGCACCATGAAAAAAAGAAATGAATGCAAAAAAACCCTTGTGCAACATGATTGCACTGCTTTTCATGCCCTGAAAATCGGTACACATATACCGAATCCTGGATAAGCAACACCCCATGATGACATTCTGCAATTGCAAGGAGAAATATAATAGATATAAAATATGAAGAGATATATTAAATAATAGATTAGGTTGCATGGGACTGTCCCACTCAGGGCCACAATAGATCCGTTGGCAAACGGCAAGAAATTGTAACAGAGGTTATGGTTTAATTTAGACACGAAAATGTTTTGTACACACGTGTTGGAGTGCGTCAATTTTGGTTAACATACGGTTAACTTCAACCACTAGGGGTGATTTCAGAACACAGAGCCAGGCCGATTTCAGTGGTCAGAACATTTGGTCACCTGTCATCAAATTAGAGTGAGACCAGGCTCGCCTGTGAGACTTAAGGGGTTAAAGGAACCTGGGGCACTACTTCAATATTAAAGTCTGGGATTTGAATTAAAAGCATAAAACAATGGAGTGAAATAATTGTACTGTTTCCTACAGATTTAAAAGTATTATTAATGAAATATAATATGTCTTTATATAATGTAGCAAATATGTTCAATTATCAAACTTAATAAGCCCTTGATCCTTGTAAAGGAGTTCGTCCCAAAACTAGTACCATTCCAAGTTATGTTTCAAAGAGTTCAAACTAAAAGTAAACAATGGAAACAAGACAGAAATCAGTAAAATCAATTCAGTAAAATCACGAATCCAATATTTACCCGTGGCAGTAATGTAAATAAAAATAATTTTAAAACTTTAAACCCCAGAAGTACAAAATAGGATATAAATTTTCCTTTCAGTGAAAAGACTGATGCTTTTTCAGTATAAAACTGAAAGAAAAAAAAACAGTTTTATACTGCTGCATAACAACAAAAAGCAGCACACCCAGCGGCTCTCCCGGACCAGGAGTGAGGACCACTGCTCTACAGTGTTGAATCTCAAACTGTTCTGATCCTGTGCCTCAAAATAATACACATTTTCCAAGGTTTTTACAGAATATCTGTTGTTGCTCCATTCAGTCCTTTTTGTCCTGTCTATGCTTAAGGAAGAAGTGGGGGGTGTTAACACAGCGGTAGCTGAGAATTTGGGGTATCAGGCCGTACAGTGTGTTGACCATCAGGAAGAGGGTCTTGCTGGCTTCTGGGACTCTGTAGGCAAAGGGGGTCCTGGTGTGTAGGGAGGCACCGATGTGTGCGAACTGGGCCTGGGGAGGAGACGTAATGTGTTTCATGATTCAGAATATCTCTACACTGTGGCAAACAACTGAAACTGAGCAAGCTTCCTTCGGACTTGCTAGTCATGAGAACTTTGTTGAGCCAACAATGAGCAGTGTTCCTTCTGCCTGAAGTGGTATCCAATATGCCAGTGCAGAGATGTAAAGACATGGTCCTGATTCAGTTGGTTCATTAAACATCCCGCCTCACTTTTTGAAAGAGCTGGAGCATTAATGCCATCGTTCTTGTCAAATTTCCCAATTTACAGCTTTATGCTGTACTTCCACTACCATACCCCACCCCAGCCAGTATTCCCTACCCACATCAATTCCCCAGGTTTTTACTGCAAAGAGAATTACACGCACTCTGTAAAGATAAAGGTTAACACTAATAACTTTGCTATTATCCATTATACTAATGTTGACCATAGTGGAAAATTATAATAATGGCTCTCACAATTACAATTCTTTATCTGATACATTTCCTCATCAATGGCAACTTAAAATGATTTTGGTCATACACTCACACAATCACACATAGCATGTTTACATGATCTTTTTTGATGTATAGAGTACACCTGTGTGGCCTGGGACTTTGTTACTGTACTGTTTTAAAGCCACTGTGTTGATAAGGGAAACTGTCCAGAGAAACCCACCCAGCTTTAGACTATGGGCCCTTGGTCTTATTTATAGCATGAGCAGCTGGCATTTAAAGAATAGCACCACCGCTACATGTCAAAGGAAAGGCCCTGCTTTTGACTCCAAAATAAAGTTAATGATCATTTTGACTCATGCCCATTACATCTTAAATTTAGGGTTGAGAAGCACAGGCTGTCCCTGGCACATACAGTGTTCAGATGAGGGCAGGGGTATTGGTCAAATGGGCTTTGTTTTCAGCCATCAGTCAGCCCATAATCTAAAATTATAATCAAATCCCATTATCAAAATTTCTCTTTTCTCTTGTTG
Organism: Conger conger; assembly: GCF_963514075.1. Classification (NCBI taxonomy): domain Eukaryota; kingdom Metazoa; phylum Chordata; class Actinopteri; order Anguilliformes; family Congridae; genus Conger; species Conger conger. The sequence goes on from NC_083765.1 coordinate 19,071,923, forward strand.
ATAATACAAATCTAATTTCTGAACTTTTAGTTCACCATTTTGATCAATGTTTGGAAAATAACTGTAAAATAAGAAAATAACTGTACTCTGATAACCGTTCATATATTGTCTGATAACCGTTTATATATCGAGTGTCTGATAACCGTTTATATATGGACTCACTTGTGCTAGCGCTCCGGAGTGCACTAGTGTCAGGTCAGGAATCCAGTCACAGCCTGGGACCACCAGCCCATAGAGCGTTATCGTGTAGTACGGCACAGAGTAAAACATGTTTACCAACATCTGCACCAGGGAAAGAATACATACAGTCAGTTACTAACTCTTCTGATGTCCAGATTATTTCAATGACAAGAGAGCCTGAGACTGGCCTTGTCTCCTCTCACCTGGATCTTTGGATAGGCCGAAGGGTCCTTCAGGTAAGGCTCATAGTGCTGCAGGTAATCGTGACACCACTGAGTGGGACAGTCCAGTGCAACCTGAGACAGAAGTGTCGCAATATTCGCTCCCTTGGTACCTCACTCATGCTGAACTAAGGTAAGTGCTGCACACTGTGTACAGGCAGAAGTCCCATGGGCTGGGATTACGGTGCTTAACTATAGTGGCCAGGGCATGATAAACAGGTGGTCCTCTACACAGAGCCATTCCTTCATTCCAATCTCATGTGCCTGAGATCAGCTGCATCTCCATTTGTTCCAGCGTACTCTACGTGACATAACCGCCATTCTGTGGAAATCTCTGAGACTTATAATAGCAGTGAATCTGGCATACACGACAGACAGATCTTTGGGAATCGCCCAAATTTCACTCCTCTAGTTATTGTTTTCACCACTCAAACCAAAAGCACAGTGCATTTGCCAACAAGTCAGATATTGCTGTATTTCTCACTCTACAGGCCATCCAGTACTACAGGACAAGAAAAGCAAAGGTGTGTCTCTCCCTGATGACACCCAGTAGCCTTTGGCAGCATTGTTGGCAGTAGCCTGAAGAAGCCAGGCCAATTGGGCCTATTGCAACCTGTCACAGTGGACTCCAGGTCAGAGATGACTAATAACATAGTCAAAGCTCAAACCTACCATTGTAGTCTCTAGCCTATGTTCATAGCAAGCACCTTTACCAAGCCACTCAGCAGTACATAGACAACACTCCTGCACAGACATCAAAGGTATACATATTACCAGGAATGAAAAGAAACATTGACCATTGAAGACCACACAAGCACAATGTTGTCTTAAAGGGAGGCCCCACAGGTGAATAGGGGAGAAAATGCAAACATTTAATAGAAAGAGAAAAATTATATCTATATATCAAAAACATCTCTAATTCCCAGGTTATTTTGGTTTGGAAACACCAAGCTAAATTTGATAGCTATATCTATGGGCTAAGTTGGGAAAAAACTATTGCACAGGAAATACTGTAATTTAGAAAATGCTTTTGGTGCTTGACATGGCTGGTATAAAAAATATTTTGTTGTTTCATATATTTTATGAAACTACAGTAGAAGTTAAATATCATAATATAATATTTGGACCTATCCAGCCAAAATCACCCTTTTCACCTTACTGGCCTTACCAAACCTCTGAAGATGCAGAAAGCAGTTGCAAGGATGAGGTAGATGGCAAAGAGTAAATCCAGTGGCCTCTGCACCAGACTCTGCCGGTGGGCTTCCTGTATGCTCTACACAAATGAACATTGTTGGTGGATAAGTTCTTCTATACATATTTCGTCTTTTTCAGTTCACAAAACATTTTCATGTCTGTATGTGTAATGCATGCATCCATATTTGACAACAAAACAGTTAATCTGGAGGTCTCAGTAGCTGAGACTGAAATGCTAACTCTCCCCAGAGCTTGTCTGTATAAAGGTCATTCACTAGGCAAGGCTGCTAGCTGATTTTTTTCTTCTACACACAAACATGTATTTCCTTGTTGTTACAGAAAGTCATCTGGATGATTCTAGATATAACACTATATTTATACATAAAACATGTTGTTGGCAGTTTTCCCAGAATAAGTGCATATGCAGAAAGATAATTTCTCAAACACCCTAACCAGATTTTGCAACAAACCACAGATTTATCCATTCCCCAGTAGAGTACTTGCATGTGTGCCCAGTCTGGGTCTCTCACCGAGGACAGTGCCTCCAGTGTGGGGGGCTGCCTGAAGACACGAAAACATGCCCACACGGAGATCAGGATGTACACCGAGTGTACAAAGAACAGTGGGCTCAGCTGGGTCCCATACTTTCCTGTAAGAAGAGTGCATAGTCAGCTGCCATAGGCTATGTTGGGACACAGGTTCGAATAAGGTGCAAATGCTAGCCACACGCTTTTAAATGTACTTAATTTTCTTACCAACAACATTGCCAGGAATGTAGACTATTACACGCATTAAGAAGGACCCCACCCAGAAGAGGCCAATAGCTCTGTAACTTGCCCTTCCAAGAAACAAGACACTTGTTTAATAACACAGTTGATTCAGCTACTGTACTTGGAGCATTGAATAGCTATGCTGCAATGTATTTACACTGCTGACTCTAAATAATGTTAACAACGTTGATTCAATATGTTATCTAATGGCTTTTTGCTAAATTATGAATCAGCTAACAACTGACAATCAGCACAGAAGGAAATAGGAGTGGAAAATGTGAATGGTGTGTTTGGAGTGGTATTTATTTGGTCAAGACTCAGCAGTTCATGGTCGAGAGGAATTCAGCGGTCTAGACTCTGATGCAGATAAAATATCTTCACATGTAGGTCTATTTGCATTAAACTACTGTCACAGCCATGTCAGCCATTGCAGCTCATGGCAGCCGTCATGATGTTCTTTCTGTGAGTCAGTTAGAGCTACTAAATATACACCTTCAGGACAAGGATGCCTATCCACTGAATATGTATTGATCCAGGTTCTCTTGATGGCCATGTGCCAAGCAAAGAGAAACTTTGGTAAGAACTACACATTACACAAGAACAGTACACATTAATAAAATGGGCACTTATTTGTTTGTGTACCTTGTGTTTTAATGTGCAATTGTACTGTCAAATGTGATCACACAGACTCTCTCTAGTAAGCTTTCTGATAAACAGCAAGTGCAAACACAGTAATACCCCCATGTTATCGCTGCAACCATCAGCAAGTACATGAGATAATGCGTAGAGCCATCCCAGTAGGAAATCATGTGTCCATGTGCCGTGTTGATGTAAGGGTCTGCCTGGAACATGCATGCAAAATTTCAACAAAGTTTTCATAGTCAGTTTGGCAGATATTTGTACAAAAGTCAAAGGCCTTCATCATATTTTAAAATTACTTAAATATAAGATTCAGTACATACCTCTTTTAAGTAAAAGGTCATAAATCCATCTATGATACCATCTTGCTCAAGCCCTATGATGAGGTTCACCACACTAAAGAATGCATATATTGCATAAACTGGGGAAAAAAGGCAAAATAAGAACAAACACATGTTTATTTAATTTCTCTATCATTTCTATGGCACTCTGCTATAAAGACTTGTATGGGTGAAATGACAAAACCTTCTGTAAAAGTGACATTGAATATTAAATTAAAGTATCTTCTGAATTAGCACTTTAGATCTTGGCAAAATACATAAAAATATAAAAGTGTGTGACGTTTCACATGCTTCTCCGTTATTCCCCATTTAGAAATATAACATGGTGTAGCACACAGCTGCCAATAAAGGGTAGTAGTTTGTCGTCACAGCATCATGTTTCCATGATCATTCATGTGATAAAAAAGAAATTCACAACAAAAACTTTTTTAAACAACAGCTATGAAAAAAGGAACCACACAAACTGTAAACAACTCCGTCATGTGACAATTATAGCTCGAAAAATCTTCCTGTATCTAAAACTATAACTAAAATATGTAGCCTATGTTGTACTACCACTCGGCATTATTCAACTGTCCCACGCCACATTTGCCCATGCTTTTTAACTGTATCACACTCCGTCAGCAACAGAATGGAATCTATCTGATGCTAATCTTGATACCTACAATACGAAACAAAATGTTCGTCATAATCAAAATGTCTTACCATAGAAAAGAGGATCTTTAGGTGGCTTCTTCCTTAGCCAAATTCGAGCCGACGTTGCGATGATAAGTAAAATTAACGCCCCTGCCACAACAAGCGCTTCGGTGCTAGAAAAGACAGATAATAGACTACTGAATTATATGACATAAACATAACTTTAGTTTTAGTGTTTTTGTTTTAGCTGCGCTACGACCGATATCATTGACTGGGCTAATGCATACAGTGAAATTATACATCTGGCTATACCTTGATTGTTAAAACGTTATTTGTCCACTTCCAGTATTTGGTCGTATGCTTCAATGTTCCAAAACATGTAACTAACACGGGCTACAAACCGTGTAAATTGTTTGGTATACATCCAAAGTAGAATAACTACCGCTCACCTGTTTGTATAAGCTAAAAAATTAAAAATATATGAGATTGGTATTGACAGCATGGACAATACAAAAACTCCAGTTCCAGCTGATGCGTTCATCCCCGTCTTCCGTGTTGCTCCCATTGCCTCTTATTTAGGTACTTCTATCAAAGGCAAAGTGTTCCAACTGTGAAAATATATTTTCGTCCCGTACACATTGAGGCGGGGTACAGATTACAGGATTATTACCAATCCAGCGTTTGTGCCTCCCAATAGCACACGAGTCAGGTCGGTCATGCGTGCCCTCTGTTATACCAGAAAAGGTTATCGCTGTCAAGCCTGGTCAGTCCTGTGTGACATCTGAGTCTTCACATTCCTGAACATGATTCGAATGCAGAGAGGTATAAATTTAGCCCTGTCAGAACCAACAAAAACACGACGTCAAACATATGAATGCAAACCCGGATTGCAAATTATTTCTCGCAAGCGCCCAGCTACTCTATTGTTTCTGGCATTGCTTGACCTACGCATTTGAATTGTCTCATCAAAATGGTCAAACGTACATTAACCCCTTTTCTTAACAAACTTGAAAATGACATACCCAAAATAAAATGGTTACTATTCTTTGATCCTTTTGACTACAGGCATAATCCTGGTCTCTTCTGAAAGGTAACCCTTTGGTGTGTTTTTCAAGAGTTAGAATTACTCCAAATATTACTGAAACAATGTTACAGAAGCTGAAAAGTGAAAGTGGATGTAGCGGCCTGTAGCGTAGTGGTTAAAGTAAATGACTGGGACACGCAGGCCAGCCGCGTGTCACGCAAGGTCGGTGGTTCTAATCCCGGTGTAGCCACAATAAGATCAAGATCAGTACAGCCGTTGGGCCCTTGAGCAATGCCCTTAACCCTGCACTGCTCCAGGGGAGGATTGTCTCCTGCTTAGTCTAATCAACTGTATGTCGTTCTGGATAAGAGCGTCTGCCAAATGCCAATAATGTAATGTAATGTTTTCTAACTGAAAACATTTTCTGTTTTTGACAGGATACAGATTATTGTAGCTGTGGCTGGTGCACTTAGAAACACAATGGAACCAAGTCAAAACACTGGACAAATCCACTTTCAAATTTGAATCCTGGCCTCTTCTGAAAGGTAATCAGTAATCAGTGGCCATACAGCACTCCAAGCGAATTGGCCTACAGAGCAAAATAACAATAAATGGCAAGCAATTTAAAAGTACGTCGTCATGACATGAATGGTACCGTCCGTATACAAAGAAGGACAATAAATACCAAACATTACAAATATACATCAATAAATTAATCATACAGTCAAGTATGCAGAACTAACACTCAGGCACTGGAGAAAACCTTAGTAGAAGATTAACAAAACTACGTTTACAAAACACAATAGAGAATATATTGTAAAACGTACCCTTTCCTGATTCAGCAGCGGAACTTGATTATTGCCGATAGTTGCGTCTTAACTTCGGCCAGACAATAAACACACACTGGGACATAAAGTGTTCAGATTAAAACAGCGTATAATTTAAAATATAGAAGTACGTGAATTCATTTAGCATACCGATTTAAATCCTTTAGAGGATCACACACGCCAAACAATCTCCTACAGCCCAGCCACGAGGATGCAAAGAAAGAGACAAGAAAGAGGTGGGTGTACCTGTTCTATATTCAATGCTTTACGCACCTGTTAGACAGCGCACCCTCCATTGCATTACATTACATTACGTGGCATTTAGCAGACGCTCTTATCCAGAGCGACGTACAACAAAGTGCAAATCAAACACAAGAACAAGTGCAAAAGTGGACCTGAGAGGACAGTATTGTTCCGAGTCCTAGTGTGAACATACAGAAATTCAGAACCCTTGAAGAGTACAATCAACTTTCAAACTAGCATACCACAGTTGGCAGCTAGAAGACAACAATACAACAGCCAATAAAAACAACAATACCTATATAAGTAACAATATCTATACATAAGTGCCATTACGGTCTAAGGCTAATCACGGTGATTGTGAGTTGGGGAGGGAAAGGTGTTGTCACGTTTCAGGTCTGTCTCGCCATGTTTTATGTTTATTCATTTTGTATTAGTCTTGTATTGTCTTATCATGTATTATGTTGTCTAGGTTCGTCATGTTGTTTAGTTATGTTTCGTTACGATTTATTTTCTTGTCATGTTTAGTTATGTCTCGTTACGATTTATTTTCTTGTCATGTCTAGTTATGTTTTCGTACGATTATATTACCTGGTTATGTTGAGTGGTTATCGTCTTAGTTTCGCTTTGTGTTATGTTTTGATGCATGTTTATTGTTACGTTTACTGGTCGTTATGCATACACTTTTACATGTTTTTCCGCAAACCTTGCGTTCCGCCTTTTCTCTCTCTCTCTCTCTCTCTCTCTCTTTCTGTCATTCACTCCCTAAGTGTTTCCATTTGTCTATTTACTAAAACTACTAACGCTAGATCAGGATTGGGTAGAGACTAACAAACTAATCATGTGTTCATGTTACCTTACGTTTCTCGTGCATGTCATTTACTAATTTACTAATGCTAGGGCAGGATAGGTTTATTACTAACGATTACTAATCTCCTTGTTAAACTTGTCATCCATCGCACCTGTTTTCCATTTCCTTGCTACGCTCTAACTAATTGTCTGCACCTGTCTACACCCGCATTTATAGCCCAGTCGCGCTACTGTTCACTGCGAAATTGTCTGCCTCTGTTTACCACGCAACTCTTGAGCATTTACCACTATTGATTACACGTTCGTGGATTCGTCCCGAATAAAGCCCTGAGGGGTCTTTATATTACTATTGTTTCTGAGTCGTGCATTTTGGGTCCAACCCCCACGCACCCGTCTCAGAACAATTTCGCCACAATGGACCCTGCTGACTCTACTGCCATGTTCCACGCCCTCCAGGAACAAGGAGCCATCGTCCAGCAGCATTCACAAGGAATCTCCGAGCTTCACCTGGAGATTCGTGAACTGTGTGCGGAGATGAAGAAGCTCGCTGTCGCGGTCCTGCTACAACCACGGGAGGAGCCTACCCACCCACCCACATCCCCAGCGTTCAACCCCATGGAAACCTGGCAATTCCGGGAGCCCCAACAACCCCCCCGGAGAGGTTCGGTGGAGAACCTGAGAGGTGCAAGGCTTTCCTACTCCAATGTGACTTCGTATTCAGGCAACAGCCCCAGACCTACAACAGCGACGACCGTCGGATAGGCTATGTGATGGGACTGCTGAAGGGGAAGGCATTGGACTGGGCTACTGCGGTGTGGACCGGGGGTTCATCTCCTCCTCGTTACCCGGCCTTCGTCGAGGAGATTCGGAAGGTTTTCCAACACGCATCCAGCGACCAGGAGCCATCCCAGAGACTGATTGCTCTGCGCCAGGGACGGACGACCGCGGCAGACCACTCCATCGACTTCCGCACCCTCGCGGCGGCCACTAGTTGGAACGATGCGGCGTTGGCGAATCTCTTCCTGGCCAGCCTGAGTGAGACGCTCCAGGACGAGTTGGCGCGACTGGACCCCATCACCCAGCTCGACCAACTCATGCGCACCACGATCCGCCTGGACAACCGTGCCAGACAACACCGGTCGGAGAGACCGATCCTTCCCGGCAACCCGTACCCCAGGCAGGGGCCAAATCCTCGACAAGAGGAGCAGCAGTCGGAGGGACCCGAACCCATGGACCTGTCCCGGGCCGGTACCAAGATCGCTACCGAGGAACGAGCACGCCGCAGAACCACCGGCTCGTGCTTCTACTGTGGGAGGCCGGGTCACACCCAGGCTCGGTGCTCCTTCAGGACCAGGCGACCAGTAGAGGTGAGAGCAGTCGACAGGCATGAGGGTTCTGACAGAGACAACCATCGTCCCACGCTCACCACCCTGCTGATTCTTCCCGACGGAACAACCCGGGTTAACGCATTGGTGGATTCTGGAGCGGACGCCAACCTCATCGACGAAGTTCTGGTGTTTGAACTGAACATTCCCACCCTCCCTCTACCCCACCCTGAGAATGCGCGGTCGCTGGATGGAAGGACGTTCTGCCGCATGACGCACATCACTATTCCCGTACAACTGATCATTTCTGGGAACCATCGGGAGATGATCCAGTTCCGCGTCATCCAGTCCCCTAATGACCAACTCATCTTGGGATTACCCTGGCTCCAGAAACACAACCCCACGATCAACTGGAGTTCTAACCAAGTGCAAGCATGGGATCCTAAGTGCCATCTGTCCTGCTTGCGTTCCGCCCCACCACCAGCAGAGGGAGTGCCAGCTCTACCACAGACTCCCAAACCCTCTCTGGAGAGGGTCCCCTCTCCTTACCATGACCTGGGCACAGTGTTCTCCAAGACACAAGCTCAGTCTTTGCCGCCTCATCGGCCCTACGACTGCGCCATCGAGCTCCTTCCCAGTTCGTCACTCCCCTCTAGTCGCCTATACAACGTCTCCAGACCAGAAAGGGAGGCTATGGAGAAATACATCCGTGACTGCCTGGCTAACGGACTAATTCGCCCATCTTCCTCTCCCGCCGGTGCGAGATTCTTCTTCGTTCAAAAGAAAGATGGCTCCCTACGCCCGTGCATCGACTACAGGGAGCTGAACAACATCACGGTGAGGAACAAGTATCCTCTGCCCCTGATGGACTCCGCGTTCCACCCACTTCACGAGGCCACCATCTTCACCAAGTTGGATCTCCGCAACGCTTACCACCTGGTCCGTATCCGTGAGGGCGATGAATGGAAGACCGCCTTCAACACCTCTCTCGGACACTTTGAATACCTGGTCATGCCATTCGGCCTCACCAACGCTCCTGCTGTCTTCCAGGCCCTGGTTAATGACGTTCTTCGGGACTTGTTGGGCCGCCATGTGTTCGTCTACCTGGATGACATCTTAATTTACTCTAATAATGCCAAGGATCATGAGAACCACGTCAGGCAAGTGCTACAGAGACTTCTAGAGAACAGATTGTTCATCAAGGCGGAGAAGTGCGTCTTCCACTCTGACACAGTTGAGTTCCTTGGATTCATCCTTGAGAGGGGACGGATCAGGGCGGATCCCAAGAAGATTCTGGCGGTCACCGACTGGCCCACACCCACCTCACGTAAGCAACTCCAGCGCTTCTTGGGATTCGCCAACTTCTACCGAAGGTTCATCCGATCCTATAGCCAAGAGGTCTCCCCTCTAACCAAGCTCACGTCCCCTGCGGTGCCATTCCGGTGGAGCCCCGAAGCTGAGACGGCCTTCACCAAGGTCAAGAGACTGTTCTCTTCCGCTCCCATCCTGGTTCACCCCGACCCCACCCGCCAGTTTGTGGTTGAGACGGATGCTTCCGACTTGGGGGTGGGAGCTGTGCTCTCTCAGGTGGCGGCCGCGGACAACCGACTACACCCCTGCGCTTTCTTCTCCAAGAAGCTGTCCCCGGCGGAGAGGAATTATGATGTCGGAAATCGCGAACTGCTGGCAGTCAAACTGGCGTTGGAGGAGTGGAGACATTGGCTGGAGGGGTCCGAGAAGCCGTTCATCGTTTGGACCGACCACAAGAACCTGGCATACCTCCAGACAGCCAAGAGGCTGAACTCCCGACAGGCCAGATGGGCACTGTTCTTCGGGAGGTTCAACTTCTCACTCACCTACCGCCCGGGTTCTAAGAACGTTAAGCCTGATGCCCTTTCTCGCCAATTTAACACCTGTCCTGAGCGTGAGGCACCTCAGTACATCCTTCCGGCCTCCTGCACCGTGGGGTCCGTCACCTGGAAGATCGAGTCGGTGATCCAGAGGGCTCTACGGGAGGAACCCGATCCTAGGCCCAACCCCGGATTACGCCTATACGTTCCCGCAGCCGCTCGGACACAGGTGCTGCAATGGGCCCATTCATCCCTCCTTTCCTGCCACCCCGGCTTTACCCGCACCTTGGCGGTGCTGAAGAGGAGATTCTGGTGGAGTTCCATGATCCCCGACACCAGACGCTTCATCAAGGCATGTACCACCTGTGCCAGAAGCAAGGCCTCCCACCAAGCCCCGGCTGGTCTACTCCAACCTCTGCCTGTGCCCAGCCGACCCTGGAGCCACATCGGCGTGGACCTTGTTACCGGACTTCCCCCTTCCGAAGGTAACACCACCATCCTCACTGTGGTGGACCGATTCAGTAAGGCGGCCCACTTCATCCCCCTGCCAGGGTTACCCACTGCCCAAGAGACTGCAGAGGTACTTATCAAGGAAGTGTTCCGCATCCATGGAATCCCCTCAGACATTGTATTCGACCGGGGCCCACAATTCATTTCTCAAGTGTGGAAAGCTTTCTGCCTGGCCCTCGGTGCCACAGCCAGCCTCTCATCCGGCTACCACCCTCAATCCAATGGGCAGACCGAGAGGGCCAACCAGGATTTGGGAGCCGCGCTACGTTGTGTCTCTGCCCAGAATCCGGCTTCATGGAGCAAGATGCTCACCTGGGTTGAGTATGCGCACAACACCCTTCCATGCGCCGCCACCAGAAAGTCTCCATTCGAGATCTCTCTAGGCTACCAACCTCCATTGTTTCCCAACCAAGAAGCTGAGATCGCTGTTCCCTCCCTCGCCACCCACATGAAACGATGTGCCAAGATTTGGAGGGACGCCAAGGCCGCGCTCTTATGCACGGCAGATTGTAATCGGCGTTTTGCTGATCGCCACCGCACCCCAGCTCCGGCCTACAAACCAGGTGACTCCGTCTGGCTGTCCACTAAGGACATTCCCCTCCAAGCCACTTCCCACAAACTGCAACCCCGCTTTATTGGTCCCTTTAAGATCCACAGAATCATCAACTCTTCCTCTGTTAAACTGTCACTCCCTGCTTCCCTTAAGATTCACCCCACATTCCATGTCTCCTGTATTAAGCCTGTATCCTCTCACCCCATATGTCCCCAGATCCCCCACCACCTCCCCCCCGCATTATTGACAACCACCCTGCTTTTACTGTTAACAAACTCTTGAACATTCGTAAGAGGGGCCGTGGGGTTCAATACTTACTCCTGGGTCGCTCCCAGTCTCATTCTGGACAAATCACTCATCAGAGACTTCCATCGTGACCACCCTGATAAATTCCTAGGACCGCCAGGAGTCGGTCGTTAAGGGGGGGGACCTGTCACGTTTCAGGTCTGTCTCGCCATGTTTTATGTTTATTCATTTTGTATTAGTCTTGTATTGTCTTATCATGTATTATGTTGTCTAGGTTCGTCATGTTGTTTAGTTAGGTTTCGTTACGATTTATTTTCTTGTCATGTCTAGTTATGTTTTCGTACGATTATATTACATGGTTATGTTGAGTGGTTATCGTCTTAGTTTCGCTTTGTGTTATGTTTTGATGCATGTTTATTGTTACGTTTACTGGTCGTTGTTATGCATACACTTTTACATGTTTTTCCGCAAACCTTGCGTTCCGCCTTTTCTCTCTCTCTCTTTCTGTCATTCACTCCCTAAGTGTTTCCATTTGTCTATTTACTAAAACTACTAACGCTAGATCAGGATTGGGTAGAGACTAACAAACTAATCGTGTTCATGTTACCTTACGTTTCTCGTGCATGTCATTTACTAATTTACTAATGCTAGGGCAGGATAGGTTTATTACTAACGATTACTAATCTCCTTGTTAAACTTGTCATCCATCGCACCTGTTTTCCATTTCCTTGCTACGCTCTAACTAATTGTCTGCACCTGTCTACACCCGCATTTATAGCCCAGTCGCGCTACTGTTCACTGCGAAATTGTCTGCCTCTGTTTACCACGCAACTCTTGAGCATTTACCACTATTGATTACACGTTACGATCCAAGCCTGTTACCGACCATTGTTTATTGATTTCTGTTTTGTGACCATCGTTTGTTTTTTGACTACGTCCTCGCCTACCGTTTTTGTACTTTTGCTTTGCTGATTGTTTCATGGTTTCGACTCCCGCTTCGCCCACGACTACGCCTCTGCCTGCCGTCCGTCTGTTCATCTGCCCCGCTGACAGCTCTCCTGCTACCGGACCTCCCTGCACGTCTACCGACTACGAGTTTGCCTCTTCCCTCGGCACCGTGCATTTTGTTTGTTTACTTTTTGTTTGGCTGGATCTACGTGTATGGACTTTGCTTGTGTTGACTACTCTCCTGGGATTCGTCCCGAATAAAGCCCTGAGGGGTCTTTATATTACTATTGTTTCTGAGTCGTGCATTTTGGGTCCAACCCCCACGCACCCGTCTCAGGTGTAGTCTGAAGAGATGGGTCTTCAGTCTGCGCTTGAAGGAGGTCAGAGACTGCCATTCTGACATCCACCGGGAGGTCATTCCACCACCGTGGGACCAGGACAGACAGCAGTCGTGAGCGTGAAGTGCAGGTGTGGCGAGGGGGAGGCTCCAGACGGCACGAAGTGGCAGAACGGAGGGGTCTTGTTGGTGTATAGGTCTTTATAAGGGATTGAATATATACAGGGGCTGATCCTTTAACTGCCTGGTATGCGAGCACCAAAGTTTTAAATTTGATGCAAGCCATAACAGGCAGCCAGTGGAGGTTGCTGAGCAGGGGGGTGACATGTGAATGTCTGGGAACATTGAATACCAGACGGGCTGCAGCATTCTGGATCAGTTGTAGGGGTCTGATGGCAGATGCTGGAAGGCCAGCCAGCAGAGAATTGCAATAGTCCAGGCGGGACAGGACCATTGCTTGAACAAGGAGCTGAGTGGAGTAGGTGGTGAGAAAGGGTTTGATTCTCCGGATGTTGCACAGGAAGAACCTGCACGCCCGGGTCACCGTAGCGATGTTCTTGGAGAAGGATAGCCTGTTGTTCATCACCACTCCAAGGTTTCTTGCACTAGGGGATGAGGTCACTGACTCTATCAGTGGCGCTGATGGATGTCAATCACTTCCTGGCGAACAGGTAAATATTTGACTGGGTAGACAACGGGAGTGAGAAAGGAGATGACACCCAAGTGCGCCTTGTGCACTAGAGATTATAAATATTTGCGTGATCATTATTATGCACACTGGAGGAGAATATAAATATTTGCATGATCGTTAATACATGCACCTCACTACATATACAAGACTATCCTGAAAAAAGTGTTTGCACTTCCCCCTGCCTGTCACCCTTCCCCCAACTCCTCTGTCTCATCCTCCCTCTCCTTACGCCCCCAACAGCAACAGGTCGAGAAGATCATAAAAAAAAATAAGTAAAATAATGACAATAATAACATCTTGTATACTAATATATTCATTGAGGTCTAATCAATGGACCTCAATACCCAACCCTTATCAACAAGTCAAACACATTCCACAATTTCACATGCTATTTATTATTCAAAAGCAGGCTGCCTCCTTATTCATAAGCTTACTGAATAATATTTTTAAAATTAATTATATGCTCACCCAATATAAAATGGGGTCACACCTCTGAAAATGCCCTCTATTGTGGAGTCAAAGGTGTTTTCACCGTCTTCCTCAGAAATATTCACTCAGACAAGAGATTCCTTGGAAGTCCTACAAAGGAAGTCCTCTATTAAGTAGGTATCGGAAAATTTTTTTTTTCTTGAACAAGGTGAACCTTTTTTGACATAAAATCTTAAGAACTGTTTTCCCCTGAAGTGCAACAGTCTCTGCATGCATATTGAGAATGCTATAGTTTTGTTCCACAGGCAAAATAATGCTGTATTGTCCTATGCAAGCCCAACAAATATACACCATTGGAAACTTAGCTAAAATGCCTTTTAGTCGTCACTTCAATAACATGCATGTAGTCAGTTATTTGCTGGACAGAAGTTATACTTAGTTGATTGTGTATGGGTGGGGAGAAAGCATATACTATTTAATCTGATGTTTCAGTATTTTATTAAATAAGAAGAAGATGGTGAGGGAGGCCATAAAAAAGGATCACAGTTTAAAGGCCCAAACGCATATTTGTGTTTTTGAGCTTTTCATGTCATCCTGGAGCTTTCGGTTTGTTCCATACTGATCCAAGTAAAACCGTTGCAATTTTGGTAGAAGTTTGCATAAACGTTTATAAAATGATTTCCCACTTGAAATTGCGTATGTTTTTACATGATTTTTTTTACATGATGATGTTGCTAAATGTTAACAAAGAGATCTGACCACAGGAGGTGGAGGGGGAATTGGGCTCTGGGGTCAGGGTTAGGGACTTTTAAAAAAAGAATGTCCATAAGCACAAACCCAATGATATAAATGATTATGAAATGTTCTACAAGAATCAAAAATCACTCCAAATATGTTCTATCTTTATCACAAATTATAGTAATGTTTGCCAGGGGTATTTGGTATTTGAAATTCTGCTTGCCTTGACTAACACATGATACCAGCAGATAGACCCTAGACCTAGAGTTAATATTACTGAGCCACAGGTTCCCTCACCAGATTTCCTATGGTTTTCTTCCATAGGGATTTTGATCTGCGGCAAATATAAGATCCTTGGTTAACGTACACTTAAACCCATTTCAGGTTGTGTTCTACAAGATGAGTTACATCCAGTAATATCGCAACCGTGAATTTTGACGTGGTTATACGCGTTACAAAAACAAGTGGTTAGCAAGTTTCTATATGGAAATGACAACAGTAGTGTCACCTGCAGGCGGCGGCGGCCTGGTATGAATCAGGTTTCAATGGAAATAAAGGAATTCAGGAAATACACGATTGAGATATGAAAAAATGTATTTAACTTGAGGACAAAACATGAAACTCTTTGCATTGTGACAAAACACCTTTTTAAGAGTGTATGTTGAGATTCGGGAGGGCATATAAGACAGTCAGGAGATGCGATCAAAATTATAAGGTTTTAATCTTCTTGGAACAAGGCAGGATCCGCTTCATTCAGTAAAAAACTAGTGTTCAACAAAAAAATAACTTGCACACTGGGGAGCAGCCTCGGCAAAAACAGAAAACACTGCTTAGTCAGCAAACTTTCCTTTTGAGCTTCCAAACAGTCTTTTTATTTTGGTTTTGAATCCTTGGATTTTAACTCACAAATCCTTTTCATACCATTTGGGTCGCAGAGCTTTTCCTTTGTTCTAATTTTTCAGAGTCTTCCAGTCACTCCTTTGTTCTACCAGTCTCTTCAGACACAAGAAGAGAAAACAGACCATGCCCTTTTTGTTTGGGGTGTGGCCTCCTGAATACACCTGGCTGAGGTGTGGCTTTGCCAGGTCAGGAGGTTGGCTCTTTGCCTCCATCTGGTGGCCACACAGCACCCATTCACTGAACACCTTACAGTATATTAACCACAGACCTTATATTCGGCAGACGTCGAAATCCCTATGGGAAAAAAGCATGGTAAATCTGCTGAGGGAACCCATGGTGGAAGGAATTGTCTTGCAGATGTGTATGAAAATATTGTTTGGCTGATTTTTTCAATGGATGAATAAATCTGGAGATTTCACTGAATAAATAGTCTGATACATCAGTAATGTGCAGACAGTAATGTTCAACAATATAATGTAAGGCTATCAGCTTGAAGAAATGGTATCTGATCTCCAACAACAACCTATTAGGCCTATTTATTTCAGGAAGTTAGCTGGCTTAATGTAAACTCATCGAGTTAGCTTTCCTGACGAATAACTAAATTACTTCTAGATCAGCTTTGGTTTTTGTGTGTGTAAAGTCTCATTCATAAAAACTTGGTACGAGTCACATACCCGATCAATTTCAGCATACAATGACATGGTAATGCTGATCCTGGGGGCGACATGGCTCAGGCAGTAAGAGCAGTTGTCTGGCAGTCGTCTGGCAGTCGGAGGATTGCCGGTTCGATTCCCTGCCTGGGCTGTGTCGAAGTGTCCCTGAGCAAGACACCTAACCCCCAAATGCTCCTGATGAGCTGGTTGGGGCCTTGCATGGCAGCCAATCGCTGTCAGTGTGTGAGTGTGTGTATGAATGGGTGAATGGAGAAGCATCAATTGTACAGTGCTATGGATAAAGGTGCTATATAAATGCCTGCCATTTAACATTTACCATTTGATCCACTGTGACATTGTGGTGGGGAAGCTAACCAGAGACTACGAGCTTGGCAGGCAAATAGATGTTAGGACCTTCGGTCTTGTGCAGTTATTTGTAATTTTCTCCATAAATATTCACATCAATCAAAGTGTTTTGGTCTCTGGGACAGTCAATTAGTAACTATAATCATAAAACACATTTCTCGGGAGATAAACTACCATTGAACGGACGGAATGACGGAACGGAAGGAATGTTTTGACCGTGGTCGCTAGAGTCGACGGGGTAGATTTTATATTTTTATACAGTCTATGGACTGTGTACTGGTTTTGTTCCAACCAATTGCCTTGTTTTTTATTTGCTGACAGCTCTATAAATGACTCTGGTTCAAGCCTGTACTTGAGCACAGTAAAATCATTAGGATACACTTGCAGGCTGCAGCTGTAGCTGGTACTCATATACATGTCAGATAATATATGATTCAGTCAATTGAATAATTAGGAGCAGAAGTTGCACAAAATCTTGAAACGGATCAGCCCTTGTTGTGCGCCCCTGCTCTAAGGCATTGTCTCGGACATTAGGGAACGTCGTCACCTTGAAAGGGAAAGCATTATGGGAGACTGAGTTTTAGCCTTTCTCGGCGATCTAAAAACGCAAAACATGATTTTTAAGGAATTTAAATACCATCGTATTCTGCATAAGCTATGTTTTTAAATGCTTTAAAATACTTTGAATTTCAACGCTACTCTATATAATATGGAGTTTACATCCGCTTTACCTCCCTATATACTTCTGGTTTATTATTTATATTTTTCCATCAAAATAAAAGTATGTTCTGGGTGATCTAAAACATTCGAATTATAGTCACATCCAACAACTCAGGTTGCATTTATCGAATTTAGAACTTAATTTCAATCTTTAACTTAACAATATAGCAAGGTGCTCACAGACTGTAGAGTCAAATGTGGCAGTAACAAATTAGTTTGAAAGTGATTCAATGTATTTATGAAGAATGTAAATATGTTCAATAATAAAATAATGTTATAATTGCAGAAATAGCAGATGTCACGTGCCATTTTTGCGTTCAGTTCTACATAAGAAAGAATCGGAAAGTCAGATTTCTTTTATTGTGAAATGTCTCTCTCTAGTTGTTACCGGAAGTCACTTTCTTATTGTGGCTTGCTTCTAAAATTGACAGATAAATATGGCGGCTTCCTTCGTTCGTCTTCTTTGTGGAGGGCTGAGTAGAAGTTTTAATTGTAAGTAGATAATGTCAATGTTATTTTTCAAATGTCTTCGAAATGATATGCTGTGCATTACTTCTGAAGACTGGGCATGATATTTAATGTGGAAATGTGTTAGGTCTGTGTCATTCGTGAACGAAACCATTGACCTTACTCTGTTCAGCTAACCAAATCAGGGTCGTAACGAATAAATGATACGAAAATTCCTATTCTGCGAATATTTTGCGTTTAAACTGCCCATACCTGCTGCGACGCTTAACGATGAAAACGTGTTCCATTTCGCGGGTAGCTAAAATCATCTCAGCAAACATGAAAAAAAACAACAACAAAAAAAACTACAGTTGGCAGCAACTGATCGTAGCTCTGTACAACGAGCCTATCATCACTGACTCAATGCAAATGGTTTCCTCTTTATTCTATAACGATCAGAAACTACGCAATAATAAGCCTTTAATGGGAACCATGTAGATTTTTGCAACGCATATGCAGACAGTGGTTAGACGGCTAAGCATATACTACCTTGAAGGCGCTTACACACCAAAGAACGCTGTTGACAAAACATTTGAGGCGAAAAATAAGCAATATAGTTGCTGAATCTTGATTCATATTTTATATGCAACACTTATTTTGAATGTTTCATCATAGTTCTATGTTCATTGGCAACTGCATGGTGCACTCCGGTACTGCTGAGTACATTACTGATAAAATAGTAGAGGTGCTTGCGCGCCTTAATGTGGACCTAAGCAGACTCTTTGGGCTGGCAGCTGTGATGGTAGGGCATAAGACTGGAGTAACACAATAGTTACGTTGTGATAGCCCATGCATGGTTAGTGTTCACTGTGGTACACACAGTACAAGATGCACTAAGTTGTCAAGAACATTGATAGTTTCCATCACAACTCAACCACTTCGATTACGGGAACTCCAAGATGTTTCCTTAAACAGCCATCATCAGGTGGCTGTCTTTGGAGAGGGCCGTGGGGGGCATAAGCGTCAACAGGGCTACGTTGGTGTTGGAGCTGGAGGAAGCCGAAGCAGCCAGGAACAGCGCCACAGACTGATATGTTTCCTGCCCTGAATCAACTCTCCCCTGATGTTCTCCCAGTGGTCAACAGAAGGAATTTTGTCTTTGGAAGAGGAATTGAATATTTTGTCTGCAAGACCTGTAGCTAGTTTGAGAGACATAATGGATGGGCACCCAGAGGCAGATGCAAGCTTTCTCCAGGCGGTACATGATGGACAGTTCAACACAGAGTAACACGGACAAGCAATCTGGCTTTGCATCTTTAGGCTTGGGTGGCAGGTGGTAAGCTACCATTGTAGAGTTCAATGTAAGCTACAAACAACATAGAAAACATGCCAAAACCAACCACCAGGAGGAGGTGGAATCCTGCCCCTGTGCTGGGATACTCAGAACTTTGTCAAAGATTGTCTCAATTGCTAAGACAGAAGCTCAACAAATACAGTAGCAGTCATTTAGCCGCAAGATATTACACCCCTAATATTAGGGAGAGGATAAAAGGTCTTATGAAATCGTAAATGGTCTGCATTTATATTGCACCATTATCCAAAGCACTGTACAATTGATGCTTCTCATTCACACACACACGCTCAGGCACACACCAATGGCGATTGGCTGCCATGCAAGGCACCAACCAGCTCGTTGGGAGCAATTGGGGGTTAGTTGTCTTGCTCAGGGACACTTTGACACAACCAAGGTGGGGATTGAATTGGCAACCCTCCGACTGCCAGACGACACAAGTGTCATATCAATCGGCAGGTCGAACTGTTTTCATTTTATTTGGTTTTAATGAAACTGTCTTTAGTTAACATGCACTAATGTTTTAACATTAGGCTACATCCGGCTTTTTATAATTTTTTATTTGAATTTTAACTCTGCATCAGACTTAAGTGAACTTCGTATGACCAAGACAACTGGTCTGTTTGTTACAACTGCAAATAACCACTGAAAACGGCAGACTGGTTTTAACTAAATAATTAGTTAATGTATTTCTTTTTCAGCTGCCTATTGGAATGCTGGTCAGCATGCAAGGTTGGAGACTACTTCGGCTGAGATCAGACGTGAGCTTTTAAGCTTGGAACTCTTACATGCTATTTTGATGAGTACTGAGGAAGGGTTGGTTAATTAGCTAATTACTGGTGATCATGTGTGTATATGGTGTATTTATAAAAATTATTATGACAGCTATTGTAATGTAATGTAAGGTGTGCTTATTGATTTTGTTTATGTCTCAATAGAGCTCAACTTAATCATTGTAAGCTGTAAAACCTTCCTCCCTGTTAAAAAATATAATGAATGGAAAATGTTACATTACAATTTAGGATAACTATTTGATACCTTTTCGGATGCAGCCACCGTCAGGCCCAAGGATACCGTTACACAAGACCACCTTTCAGCTTTTGGAGGGTATGTTGCAGAGATGCTCCCTAAGTATGTGCAGCAAGTCCAGGTAAGAAAGAAAGCAATTACGTTTTTCAATTATGTTTTCTGTTATCTGGCACTGAAAAGTCATTGTAATTAGGAATGGACAATGCAGTGTTTAAATGTTGTTATGTGAACAGGTGGAAAAGACTGTAACTGATTTTCTAGGTGACTTGTTTCAATGAGCTAGAGGTAATGATACACCCTGATGGGATCGTTCCTGTGCTCACGTTCCTGCGGGATCACACCAATGCCCAGTTCAGGAACATGACAGACCTCACTGCAGTGGATATCCCAACACGCCAGAATCGCTTTGAGGTATAGCCGATCACCACCCTCTGCATTGCTCACAGCTCTATTTTCACTGTTTACTTCATCAGACATAGGGTAGTGTTCAAGTTTGGTTTCCTTAAAAACTCGTAACTTTGCTTGAGCAGTTCAGTGACGTTTTTGTAATGGCATTTTCAGAAATGACTGACTTCCAAAATTGATGCATGTAATGATTCATCATGTAATGATTTTGAAGGTTGTACAATGAAATTCTATTCATGCTTGTCTCATATCTGGATTGGATCTTTTTTATTTGACATTTTCTTATATTCATACATCATGTTCTCAGATTATATGAGTCAGAAATATTCTTCCAGCCATGTGGTTTACTAGCTTGGGGTGAACATGCATCCTGCAAAACCTGGAAATTTGTATAGTATTCTTCCAGTCATGGAGAACACATGGTAATTGAAAAAATCAGCGATTGCAATAAATAAAATAAAGCGAAGCGCACTGCAGCACGACAAACAGAAAATAAACACAACAACAGGACATGTGCTTGAAGTTTGGGGTATTTTTAGGCTAAGGACCAAGTAAAATTCTCAAAGTTTTAGGAAAAGCCATACAAATCATTATTTTGAATTCACAAAACAAATATTGTGAATTTGATTATTTTTGAATAATCAAAAATTATTTTTATTATTTATTATTATTATTTTTTTATCAGGTTTTGTTTGGCCGGCCGTTTTCTAACTTCTGTAGCTAGTTTTTAGTAACTTAACATTATTTGACTAGCAACAATGTGATCTAGTTTGGTAAGCTAATGTGGTAGTAATGTGGTAGTATGCTCATTTTTGGTGATATTGTCCTCAAATTTGAAATGGGGTTTGTCCAGTGTTGTGACTCTCATTGTTTCTAAGGATGCCAGCCATAGCTACAGTAATCTGTATCCAGTCAAGTGCTGAAAATATTTTCAGTGTGTTTGAGCATTTGTAACTTTGTTTTAGTAATATTTAGAGTCATTCTGGAAAACAAACTCCAAAGGGTTACCTTTCAGAAGAGACCAGGATTATGCCTGTAGTCAAAGGGTTCAAGAATAGTAACCATTTTATTTTGGTTATGTCTTTTTCAAGCATCTGTCAACAAATGGAGCGATACTGAAAGCTACACAAACCTATGGCCATAAACATACATTGTGCGTACATATGCAATATGTGCCATGTAAAGGTGCCTGCTTTCACAGATGGCCTTGATTGTCTTGTGCGTTTGACAGATCGTATACAACCTGCTCTCACTTCGTTACAACTCCCGGATCCGAGTGAAGACATACACGGACGAACTGACCCCTTTAGACTCCTCGGTCTCTGTCCATCAGGCTGGAAACTGGTATGAGAGGGAGGTAAGAGTCCAGCTTCAAAATAAATCTTTACTAATGCTTGTAATGTCAATTGAGATTGAGGACTTTGTAGGTAAATTGTCCTGCAGGATAATGACTCGAAACCAGAGTCGGGCCAGGGCATAGGCTAACTAGGTACTTGCTGCTGTCTGAAGCCAAATATTTAATTGCATTTGTAGCCCACTTTCACCAGATCAGTTATAGATTTTCTCTAACGAGCTTCTATGGCGTACGGTCTAACTTCACCAGCTCGAACTGATGAAGGAAACTGCCTGCACTGAGTAAGGCAGCCAATGGCAGGAGCACACATAACCTGACATCATGAATCTACAAAATTCACAAAGTAGCCCTGGCTGGTATCACATTCAGTGGAAAAAAAACATGAAACTGAGAAGACACAATAACTGGCTTTATAGTATTGAAAAAATATTTTTAAGAATGTTGTTTGCCTCACAGATGTTTGTTCATTTATGGAGCATTTCAAATGATATGAAATACAAACTCGACTGATGAAAGCCTATAACTCCTCTACAGGGCTGATGTTGCTTGTATATTTTGTTTTCAGGTGTGGGACATGTACGGAGTTTTCTTTGCAAACCATCCAGATCTCCGAAGGATTCTCACAGATTATGGATTTGAAGGGCATCCATTCAGAAAGGATTTTCCTCTCTCAGGATATGTTGAGGTAAGAGAGAAGTAGAAGGAACCTGTCACTCAGGCAAACTAGACTTAAATGCACTCATATTTCTGTAGCTGTTTTTGTTCTCATCAAAATTGCTGTCAAGCAAAACTAGTATATGTGCATCTCATTTAATTCAAAAAGTGAAACTTTCATATATTCTAGATTCATTATACATGAAGCCTTTTTTGTTTTAATCTTGATGATTATGACTTACAGCTCATGAAAATCAAAAATCTAGTATCTCAAAATATTAGAATATTACACAAGACCAATCAAAAAAAGGATTTATAATACAGAAATGTCGACCTTCTGAAAAGTATGTTCATTTATACACTCAATACTTGGTCGGGCAATCATGGGGCTGACTTGACAGTTGTCCAGAAGACACTCATTGACACACTCCACAAGGAGGGTAAGCCACAGAAGGTCATTGGCTGTTCACAGGGTGCTTGTGTAAAAGGTGCACAAGCCACAGGGATGACCGCAGCCTTGTGAGGACTGTCAAGCAAAGCCGATTCAAGAACTTGGGGGAATTTCACAAGGAGTGGACATTCCTAGTGTTAAGCCACTACTGAACCAGAGACAACATCAGAAGCGTCTTACCTGGGCTAAGGAGAAAAAGAACTGGACCGTTGCTCAGTGGTCCTTTTTTCAGATGAAAGTACATTTAGCATTTTATTTGGAAGTCAAGGTCCCAGATTCTGGAGGAAGAGTGCAGAGGCACAGAATCCAAGTTCCTTGAAGTCTAGTGTCAAGTTTCCATAGTCAGTGATGATTTGGGGTGCCATGTCATCTACTGGTGTTGGTCCACTGTCCAGAGTCCAGAGTCAACGCAGCCGTCTACCAGGAGATTTTAGAGCACTTCATCTGCTGACAAGCTTTACGGAAATACTGATTTCCTTTTACAGCAGGACTTGGCACCTGCCCACAGTGCCAATACTACTAGTAACTGGTTTGCTGACCATGGTATTACTGTGCTTGATTGGCGAGCCAACTCACCTGACCTGAACCCCATAGAGAATCTATGGGGTATTTTCATGAGGAAGTTGAGAGACACCAGACCCAGCTATACAGATGAGCTGAAGGCTGCTATCAAAGCAAACTGGGCTTCCATAACACCTCAGCAGTGCCACAGGCTCATTGCCTCTATGCCACGCCGCATTAATGCAGTAATTTGTGCAAAAGGAGCCCCGACCAAGTATTGTGCATGAATGAAAATTCTTTTCAGAAGGTCGACATTTCTGTATTATAAATCCTTATGTAATATTCTAATATTTTGAGATACTGGATTTTTTATTTTCATGAGCTGTAAGCCATAATTATCAAGATTAAGACAATGAATGAACGCTGTAATGAATCTAGGATATATGAAAGTTTCACTTTTTAAATTAAATTATGGAAAAAAAATGAACTTTTCCACATTATAAAATTTGTAATTAGCAATGTTGCATGTGTCTTACCCTAATAATCTTCAAGACCTGAACCCATTCAGTGTGACAAATCTGCAATGATAAATCAGGAAGTGGGCAAATACTTGGCACTAATCCCCAGCTAAACTAAGTTTATTGACTTTCTCTTGAATGAGTGGCTTTGTAATCCTGTTCATAATGGCCCATTGTCATTGTCACTTAGTATTAGTGGCCCCAATGACTTAACATCAGTGTTTAGATTTTTTTTTTGTTTGCTACCATTATGCAAGTCATTGTACATGGTTTTACTATGTAACCGTTGGCATCGCTGTATTCTCCAGCTGCGTTATGATGATGAGGTGAAGAGGGTGGTAGCTGAGCCTGTGGAACTATCTCAGGAGTTCCGCAAATTTGACCTGAACAGCCCCTGGGAGGTTTTCCCCGCCCACCGCCAGCCCACAGACACTCCCAAGTTGGAGTCTGGAGATCAGAAGCCATAGACCGTCTTGTCCTAATAGCCCCATGGTCTGACATCATCCTGGTTAAGATCTCTCTTAACATCATTGTTCAGATGAGCCAGTAGTTTACTAATTATGTAAATAAAGTTTAAAATAAAAAAACTGTTTGTGTTTCTTTCTGCTAAACAAATTGCAGGGTAATTGCTATTTCAAATATTTAGGCCAATATACAATGGCCTCCAGAATTGTTGACATCCCTGATTGGCAATTGCACAAATAATACTATAATACAGATAATACAATAATAAAGTTAAACAATATCATTATTGAGAAACCTAAAATGCCAACATGTGAAAAATACTGTACTTTATTATGTTTCAATAGAACCAACCAAAATCAAACATTTAATTAAAAAATTGATTTCACCAAAATTATCCCTCTCTAGCAAGGAATACAGTTACGGAGTAATACAGTTAACCATATTTCACCTTAAACTTCACTTTCCTGACAGTACGGTATGTTTTTCTTTCATTTCAACAACACTTCATACTGAGTCATTCACGCTGTGAATGGCTTGGTAGCCTATGTTATGATCTGCCCTATTTTTATGTAGTAAAATTTGAAGAGCATGTTTAAAATATTGAGCTACAGGTTTATGGGGAATTAAAACTAGCCCATAATAAATGTTGAGGAAAAACAACTTTTTGGGAGAAACATCCGCCTTATCCTCATCTTCCATTCTATTTGTAGAGACAATGGAAATTGCCAATACAACCTACACAATATGCATGGATCTTAAGTTCATTTGCTATGAATGAATCAAGGTGCATCATACCCACTAATAATTTTGTGAGCATAATCCAGCCCATTTTCCACCTACGCCACACAGCTTGATCTGTGCACCCCTTGCTTGACGATGGAAATGGAAACATTCAGCAGCCACGGCCAGTACGCCAGCAACTCGCCAGGTGCACCAATAGTACTATAGTACTATGGTGTGTGTTGAGGATTTTAAATTGAGAAGTATTCTAAGCTATGTTAGTAATGATAGTATTAACTTTGTATAGCTCTTTTTGAACATACAGTACAAAGTGATTTACGGCAGTAAAAACAAAAACATTCAGATACAGACAATGCCACGAAAGAGAACAATACTTAAAATCAAATGAAAGTATAAAATCAATAAAATTCTCTGTTGGCTTGTCGGTTGAGTTAGAGGGTCCGCATAGAGAAATGTAATATATGCAGTTCAGAGGGACGGGGGATTTATTTGCAAGTGTCACTGCCTTGAACACACACACCCTCTCTATTTCTCTCTCTCTCTTGCTCTTTATCTATATCTATCCATTGGTCTCTAGCTACAGGTATCTGTCCCTCACACACTCAAAAAGAATACCTCTTGATCTGTCATCACAACTGCTCCTCTTCACATTATTATGCCCATATACAACATCACAGGAACTCCTTTTCTTCTCACAGACAAGCACATAATTATTTCGTTGATGGTTATTATCCAAAGCGATTTATAGTTGATTAGACAAAGCAGGGGCCTGGAGCAATGTCGGGGTTAGGGGCCCAGCAATTGCACTCATGTTTTTGTGACTATACCGGGGCTTGAACCACCAACCCTCCAGCTCACCTTAGCCACTAGGCTATAGCACAGTATCATTGTGTGGGAGCGTGGCATGAATAACTTTACACAGATTTCTCGCAACATTGGGATCTTTAAATAAGGCTTGTTTGCTCTTGTCAAATTTATTTTGCAGCAGCATCTGTCTATTCCAACATGTACAATTGATTCACTATCTATGAGGCCATTGATCATATCTTTAAGGAGAGAGAGCACACATGCACACACAGACAAGGAGGAACAGACACATCCTCTTCAATGGTAAAGAGATTATTCAAAGATAATCCTGTATCTGGTATTGTCTGGTTATAAATATAATTGTTCCAGGTTTCTCCCAGACCTTTTCAAGGTCACTGTGTTATGGCCGGAGACCTTTGCAAAGAGATGTTGTCAAATATCTCTAAGCCTTCAGTTGAGCTTTTAAGTATGGAATATTATTCGGACAAGTAAAGGAACATTCTTCACATTACAAATGGATACTCATGGTGGTACCGACAGACGTGGTCAAATCTGTTAGTACCCCGCCACAAAAAAAATTAAGAATGCACAATTTTCTCTGATCTTGGGCAGCCTGTAGCGCAGTGGCTAAGGTACATGACTGGGACCCGCAAGGTTCAACCCCGGTGTAGCCACAATATGATCCGCACAGCCGTTGGGCCCTTGAGCAAGGCCCTTAACCCTGCATTGCTCCAGGGGAGAATTGTCTCCTGCTTTAATGACATGTAATTAAATTACTTGAAACTGACAAGTAATTGGCATCCACCATTGTTTATTCCATATTTAATAGAAATCAGACTTTGTTTTAATTCAACATAATATTGTAAATAATAAATCAAATTAAAATGGCTTGGACAAAAATGATGGGACCCTTAACCTAATATATTACCTTTAGAGGCAATCACTGCAATCAAATGTTTTCTGTAACTCTTAATGAGACTTCTGCACCTGTTAAAAGGTAGTTTGGCCCACTTTTCCTGAGAAAAATGCTCCAGTCTCAGGTTTGATGGGTGCCTTCTCCAGACTGCAAGTTTAAGCTCTTTTCAAAGATGTTTTATAGAATTCAGATCAGGACTCATAGAAGGCCACTTCAGAATATTCCAATGTTTTCTTCTTATCCATTCTTAGGTGCTTTTAGCTGTGTGTTTTGGGTTATTATCCAGTTTGAGAGCCCATGATCTGCAACTGAGACAGAGCTTTCTGAAACTGGGCAGTACATTTCACCCTGGAATGCCTTGATAGTCCTGAGATTTAATTGTGCCCTGCAGAGATTCGAGGCACCCTGTGCCAGGCGCAGCAAAGCAGCCCCAAAGCATAACTGAGCCTCCTCCATGTTTCACTGTAGGTATGGTGTTCTTTTCTTTAAAAACTTCATTTTTCATTTGAGAACATAGAGCTGATGTGACTTGCCAAAAAACTTCAGTTTTGACTCATCTGTCAAAAGGATATTCTCCCAGAATGTGGCTTGTTAATATGTATTTTAGCAATTCCAGTCTGTATTTTTCATGTTTTTCTTTCAAAAGGCCTCCTCTTCTTTAATGGAGCCCACTTTTGCTCAAAAAACAATGGATGGTGCGATCAGAATTTGACATACCTTCACCTCGGAGTTAAGCTTGTATCTCTTTGGCAGTTATCCTTGGTTCTTTCTACCATTCGGACTATCCTTCTGGGTCAATTTTCCTTTTGCAGCCATGCTCAGGAAGGTTGGTTACAGTTCCATGCACCTTAAACTTCTTAATATTTGCAACTGTTGTCACGGGTCTTGTAGCCATTACATTACATTACATTAATGGCATTTGGCAGATGCTCTTATCCAGAGTGACTTACAGTTGATTAGACTAAGCAGGAGACAATCCTCCCCTGGCGCAATGTGGGCCTTGCTCAAGGGCCCAACGGCTGTGCGGATCTTGTGGCTACACCGGGGATCGAACCACTGACCTTGCGGGTCCCAGTCATGTACCTTAACCACTACGCTACAGGCCGCCTTTACCTATACCAGGGGTCGGCAACCCTGGTCCTGGAGAGCCGCAGGGTGTGCTGGCTTTCGTTGTTGCTTGGCATTAATTGATCAATGAAAGCCGTTGATTACACGGTTAACTCACCTCACTTGGTTTCTTGGGTCTGAGTCGCTTGCTTATTTTAAGGTGGAAACGAAAGCCAGCACACCCTGCGGCTGTCCAGGACCAGGGTTGCCGACCCCTGACCTATACCATGCTTGTCTATTATTTTCTTTCTGATCTCCGACAATGCTCTCCTTTGCTTTCTGTACTATGTTCAGTGTAGTGCACATAATGATATCAAACAGCACAGTGACTATTTTTCACCCATAACACCACCGGTGAGATGAAGTTTAATAATGTAAAGTAATAAAAAAAAAAACTTTAAAAAACACACAAGCAAATTGTGTTCTAATATTAGTTAAATGGTAGGCATTTATATAGTGCCTTTATCCAAAGCGCTGTACAATTGATGCTTCTCCATTCACCCATTCATACACACACTCACACACCGCCACCGATTGGCTGCCATGCAAGGCCCCGACCAGCTCGTCAGGAGCATTTGGGTGTTAGGTGTCTTGCTCAGGGACACTTCGACACCGCCCGGGCAGGGGATTGAACCAGCAACCCTCCGATTGCCAGACGACTGCTCTTACTGCCTGAGCCATGTCGGCCCGTAGCTCTTTATAGTCAGCTAGCATAATTGCCCCTTGTCTTCACTGTAGGAAATATAATTTAGACTTTTTTTCTGAAAACGAGTGGTATATTGTAAGGCAAATGGTTTGGGAACCATAAAAAAAATTATATGTTCATGAATGGATAGTGTAAGAACCCACCAAATACACCAAAAGGCGGAAGTATCTGAGAGGTGAAGGAAACGCGTGTAGTCTGACCAATGCTACTGGGAACAGGGTTAATTTAATTTTGTTCTTGTTTATCTGGCTCCAAAAGATAAGTTCAACAGTTCAACAAAAGGAACTGCAAACATCTGCCAATAGTGTGGCTCTATACGCTATCTATCTATGTAGACGCGGACGTGCCTGTATAGCCTACAATGATATGCTTATGTATCTTGTGATGGCACTGGTGTATAGGCGAGTGACTATGGGGTGCAGGTATCCTAGGTCGTCTATGTCTGTTACAACTCTAAACTGTGTGCAGTGGTGAGAGTCAAGAGAATGCAGGTTCAAATTAATAGAATTTATTAAACAATGTGCATTTCAGAAATAGAATTACAATGTGTTACAAGAATTACAAGATGTAATATGAATGGCTATAAGCAAATGGTGTGCAGGAGGTTGTATTAGCGAGTCTCCCCGAACCATTCCACGTTCCCCTCTATACCCAGGATTTACAGGAAACACCAGGGTACACCTTTTAATATTTTTTGCTTCATAGATCTTCATTGGTTCTGCCTATCATCCTTTTGAACACTTGTGGTCAAGGGCTTTATGAATACAGTACATTTACCTCCTAGCTGTTTGTGACTCGCTGTACTTTCATTACTTAATAAAGGAAAACAACTACATTTTTGGATTTTTGCCTACACACGTCCTGAATTTAGGTCATATTTCAAGTCTCTGTGATGCTCATTTATAAAGCCTCACATTAGCACACTGTGAAAATGGGAAAGGGTTGCCAGAATAGGAATCTGCACAAAGGGGTAAAGGTAAATAATCCTTCTAAACATGGAAAGCAACTGATGAAGAAAGAACTGCTTGTAAATGGACTACATTTATATTGTGTTTTTGTCCAAGGCACTTTACAATTAATTCCTCTTCATTCCATTCACACACACACTCAGGCTGCTGTGCAAGGTTGCGCAGGGGCACTTCAACACACCCAGGATGGTGATCTCACTGCCAGACAACCACTCTTACCGTCTTACCTCTGATTGTGGTTGGAATGAAAACCAGCATACAGAGGTGTCCTCCAGGACTAGGTTTGGGCACCACTGATCAAGGATTAGGGTTATTGAGCTACTCCGATATATTGCATGCCCTTTAATTGATTAACAGAATTGTTTGAATAAATGGAATCTACAATTCAGCTGAAGAAAATGTGATCTGCTGTGTAACACAGGTTACAGACTAGACACAACACTTTTCCTTTATTTTATTTAATTGCATATAAATGTTCAGTCTACTATTTCATGATAGATAAAGTATTTCCAATTAGATCACTCATGCTTTTCTCTTGGCTTGGCCTATCTTTCCAATGCATAAAACCATTCCTGGTCTTATTAAAAACATGCTAGATGTGGAATATCCCAGGAGTCACTGGATTAATATTTCGGTTTGTGTCTAATTCTAAAGATAAACTGAGACAAATACCTCATTCTGTGCAATGGGAATGTCCCAGGTTAGCAAACATTAAAGCACCTTAAAAGAGAGAGGTATCTCAGCCGATATTATATTATAAACAATTATTTATAACTATAAGTTAGTTGCCAATTATAAAATAAAACCACACTGTAGAAGTTATTCATTCTTTTGTAAAATGAACAGGTTCACAATTAATTTTCCACATTCGTCATTGGTTTCTCCGTTGCAGTTTTTTAACCGAATCTTTCGATCATGGACCGTACTATTATTTGCACGAGACCAGAACGACCTTATCTTTATGCTTACTTCGAAAGAGAAAAGACTGTGCGGAATATATTGATTTATAATAATAATATGCAAATTGCATCGTTGTTGTGCGGAACTTAAACATTAAAATTACAGTCTCCGGGTTATTATTATCCATTTACGCCCCCTTCAGCTGCAGCAATGGGACAGGACCGCCCTATATAATTGGCGTGCTTGGGCTTGTGGACAAATAACGAAACGCTGTTAGTAAAACCCTGTGGTACGCCGTGTTTGCTGTTACTTCTGAGAGACGCCCATACCCACCTGCTAGCCATGGAGTGGAAGCCTATGGAAATTAATCCCGAGGTTCAGTAGCCTATATTTTAACAGCTATGATTGGTATTGATGCTTATTTCTCTGGAGTGTAATATTGGTGTTTCATGTGACATTTTAAACTAATTGGCTCGATCTGTTTCTCATTTCTTTCCAGATGCTGAACAACGTACGTAGACGCTGAGTCACCTCACGTCACGGAATTGGGGTTTTGGCTAATTTTGCGCGTTTCTGCTTGCATACACAATTTGGTTTAAACTGTTTTACGGATTGTTAATGTTAACTGGTTACGGCCATTGTCGTCAGTATGGGTGTGGTCGAGCATCTATTGGGGACTGGGGGCGACAATGTCAGTATTTTGAAGACGAAATATGGAATTCGGTCAATATCGTAATTGTTCGTCTTCCATACTTGTTTGCTTGAGACTGGGCGTTTCCAGTCATTATGGTTTAATATTAGCTATACATTAAAAGCCACGGCCAATTATTTTGTACAATGATGCGTCACCTTCTCCCCTGCTTTGGGTTCCAGGTACTGAGCAAGCTGGGGGTCCGGCAGACTTGGCGTTTCGTGGATGTACTGGGGCTGGAGGACGAGTCGCTGTCATCGGTACCCGCCCCGTCCTGTGCCGTAATGCTGCTCTTTCCGCTAACGCAACAGGTGGGGCGCTGGCTGCGCAGGCCGCGGGAGGGAGCGCATGGGGACTGATCAGTGATCAATATTTCTGCTTATGTCCTGGACTCTGCATTTAAATGGCTGGGATCCGCGTTCAGGGTTATGTTTTCTGCGCGACCACGAGCCTTTAGTTTTCATGTTTTCAAGTTTAACTAGACAATTCTCCATATCTCCATACGGGTTCTGAAGTTGCATTGGTTATAGGTTGGTTCACTAAAGCATTTATCTGGTTGAATGCAGTAAATTGGAAGCATTGCCTGCTTAATTTGACTAATTGGGCTCCATTGGTTATGAAGTTTCTGTGCAGGACCTCTGATGTAAGAAAAGGCACTTCCAAAATATGGCACCCTTTAAACTGCAGGTAGAATGAAATTGCAGTTGAACATTCAAAACTACCATCAGCTTTGAATACGAGAAACGGGTATAGCAATATGAATCGTTGTATGTACAAGTCTGTTCTCGTCTTAATCGTTACCACCTCTAGGCAGAATCTGGGGCTGTGTGACAGTGCGTAGGGAAATGGAAGTGAAGGATTTGAGATGTGTACCGTTTCCCCCTCAGCACGAGTCTTTCAGGGAGAAGCAGGTGGCGGAGCTGGGGGGGGCAGAGGACCCCAAAGTGTTCTTCCTCAGGCAGACTGTGGTCAACTCCTGTGGCACAGTGGGCCTGCTGCATGCAGTGGCCAACAACCAGGACAAGCTGGAGTTTGGTGAGCACCCCTGTGTGTAGTCTACCAACATCTGCCCAACCCTTATCAGGGTGGGACCAGACTAAATGAATCCCACAGGATGGGTGAATTTGTCTGAAATAGTGTGGATGGAACAGTGTGAAAAGCAGGGTCTTTGGCTTTGTGGAAGACTGCAGGGTTGGGTGGTGACTGTCTGCCCTTACTTTGCTCTTACGGCAGACAGTGACTCAGCACTGAAGAAATTTCTAGACCAGACAGCCGGCCTGTCCGCAGATGGGAGAGCCTCATGCCTGGAGAGTAATAAGGTACAGCATGTCAGAAACCAGGAGTTCAAGCTGTAGATGCATTTCTGCTCCTGGCATTTAATCACATGTAGTGTACATGACTGAGACCTGTAAAGTCAGTGGTTTGATCTCCGGTGTAGCCACAATAGGATCTGCACAGCTATTGGGTCCTTGAGCAAGGCCCTTAACCCTGCATTGCTCCAGGGGAGGATTGTCTCCTGCTTAGTCTAAATCAACTAAGTCGCTTTGGATGAAAGCATCAGCCAAATGACATGTAATATCTGAGGTAAACCCATCATTTCTACAGGGACCTCCCCATAGTACCAGACATGGACAGTCACAATAAGAGGTCTTTGGCTTCAGGTGCTCTTGTGCATGCAAGTTTGTGAAACTAAAGTTGGTCTGATGGGAGTAAAGCAGCCTCTGTAATTAAGCCAAGCAAGTTTCTTGTAATAAATTAGTAACATTGTAATTAAAATGTAGACTGACCGCTGAAACCAGTGGTAGTAAACATGTGGTCCCTTGGTCCCTGAAACTGTCACTGTCAAATAGACCGCAAATGGCATTGAGCCAAACCTGCACTGCTTTAAAATGAATACATTCTTGACAAACTCTCAAAGCAAGCATTTCATTAATTATTAATCAATGAAGTTGAATATGCTAAATTTCACTTGTTGCATGGTGTTGAATATTGTACTACTATATGCTGTTTAAGATCTATGCTGTTTAAGATTTTAGAGATTCAAGGCTTATTTGACAAATCAAGCATTCCACTAGGGGGAGCCAAAAGCCTAGGAATGAGTGATTTACGTGCCTGGTCTAATGAATTGCACATCACCTGTGCTCCTCAAGAGCCTGTGGGTAGGCATGCTGACCTAGGATCAGGCTTCCCTTGTGTGCAATCTGCCCATTTCCATTATGAGCTGAAAGGCTGGGCTGATCTGAGATCCGCACTCTTACTCCGAATGTGAATACGGGCCTGTGTCTGCTTTTTGAATAAGACCCCATTTCTCTGCTGCTCTTGAGTGGTTAAACCTCTCATTCTCTCCCCAGGAAATCCGTGCTGCCCATGATGATGTCGCAGCAGAGGGGCAGTGCCGGGTACACATGCTCTTCCTACAGTCATTTCCATTTTCCAGGCCTTAACATGTATTGTGTGTTTAATTGCAAAAAGTTGCTCCAGCTCCGAGGCTGTGGATATGTGTTGGTCTCAACAGGCTGTGTGAGCATGTGTGTGCATCTGACCACTCTGCTCCTTTCCTCAGATTGAGGCAGACAAGGTGAACTTCCATTTCATCACCTTTGTGAATGTGGACGGACATCTGTACGAGCTGGGTGAGGCACAATATTTTGCAGTTGACTTTCTGTGCTTTGGTTTAATTTGTAATTTGTTTGCTTCATGCTGTATTAACCTTGCTGTCAAATTCAGATCTTGCTTATTTTCTTCCCTTAGATGGAAGAATTAAGTTTCCTGTGAAACATGGTGCTACAAACAAGGACACCTTTGTAATGGTAATGTCCCACATCTGCGAATAGTCATATTTTAGGCCATTAAGGTTAATTTCACTTCACCCATAGATGGTTGATGTGCAATGGGTTATTTGCTCAATGATTGATTTAAATGGATAGGATGGGATAGGATGCTAGTATTCAGACGCAGACCTGTAAAATGCCTTTCTTTTCTCTACAGGATGCAGCAAAGATCTGCCGTCAGTTTACAGCCCGAGAGAAGGACGAGGTTCGGTTCTCCGCCGTGGCCTTGTGCAAGGCCTAACTCCACCGGGGAACCCGAGACTGTCACCAAATGGGCACAAGCTACACCATGCCGAACCAAGCCTAGAACTGTGTGAGATGGCGCTCTTCCTGTTGGCTGTAAAATGTTAAACCCTTCTGGGGCATCTTCTCTGATTTTGTTTCACTGTTGTGATGTCTGTGGCAAAGACACTGAGCTCCGCTTCACAACCTGCCTTTGACAGCTGTTTACCTGTAGTCAAGTTGCCTTGCTGTCATTTTCCCCAATCAAAACCATACCAAAAAATGTGATTAGCTAATCAAGGCCATAGCATTTAGCGTGCACTGCTGGGCAGGGCTTTTGCAGACTGCAAGATGTTTTCTGTTCAGTGCTATGCAGTTTGAATTTAATAAATGCCTTTTTCCTTCTGCACCCGTGTCCCTCTGAGTTACTGAAACTTTCTGCCAGTATTGGTTCCATTCATGACCTTAAATGGTTTCTCCTGACAAATTGTTGTCCAGTCTGGTAGCACCAGATATGTTAACCACCTTCAATTCTTTTCATTAAAAAAAAAAAAAAAAAAAAAAAAACCTAAACCTATGGAAATGATGGCCCTCAGTCTGTTTTTGAAGATTGTATTGGCTCATCAAATGTTCCTCACATGTCCATTAAAAAACAAATGGAATTTAACTTTGAATTATTGGACACTTATTTACTAATTTGATTTACTTGCACTGTTTTGAATTGAGAGCCCATTTTGTTTTGAACTGATCGTAAGTGGGGTTATTTTATTTTTTCCAGAATGACAAATAGACCTATGCACATACACACCCCGGCCACGCAATCGAACACGCCGAAGAAGCTGGATTTCCCAACGCAAATGAAATGATTCAAAGGAACTGGTCTAAAGGGCAAATCCGGCAATGTAAAGAACGTAGCCAATAACGTTTCGGTCTACTAAAATAATTGCCTCTAATAGTACACGGTTTAAAAGGAAGCCAATACACATGCATGCCGCATATGAGTTCTGTGGGATATAGTGCTTTTACGCCTGGACACCTGGCACAGGACAGGCAGAGATCTGCGAGTTGCCCAAAATATTTTTGTCAATTGGTATCGGTAAACTGTTAATCACTGCGTGGCCTTTGTTGGAATGAAAATATGAATTGGCCTGGTTGGTATAACATGTCCCACTGTTGAATTTCGGCTTGCTCATCTTATAGCAATTATAAGTGAGTGAAAGTAAGACTGAATCAACTTCGACATTTCCTCCATGCTCCAGTTTAAAGGGATATCGTAAAGCAGGACTGACCTACTGGGTGCAGGTGAATCACGCGATATCCCCTGAACTGGCCGGAACTTGGCGCAAATTGAGCACATCGATGCCCCCCGCCTCCAAACATTCTTTTAGGCGCCTCTGTGCGAGGCTGTACCCCCTTGTGTCAAACGCGGGCGTGTGACAGCGACTGGCTGGAGGTGGCGGTTGCTTGCTTTGCATTGGCTGATGGCGGACTCGGGTTTGTGGTTATATTTAGCTATTGGTCCACACTGCAGCTCTCTAGTCGAGAAGTCTCCCTCACTGTATAGCGAGAAAAACCAACCCAGTGCAGCTCTCCGTGGAGCAACGGAACGTGTGAATGCGATACGGCGAGACTCCCGGACTGAAGTCGAAAATACATGTTCCGGAGATTTTTATTAGCAAACCATTTTGGCTGCGCAGCTCTTTCGCCCCGCGATTCTGGATAGATATTTCAAGTCTGAACAACAGTGCGGCCAATAGCCTGCTCTCACGGTTCTGCAAATGGCCAGTCCCGGTTGTGATATTGGTCGAAATTCACACCAACATCAGCATCAGCAGTCTGAATCGGCTCCAGAACCAGCTTTTCAAGAAGCGCAAAAATGGATCGAGGTGAGTTCGAATAATCTTTCTCATAGTCAATCCCTTGGCGATGTAGCATTAATGACTATTTTACAAAATGTGGTTAAGATATAATACCGACATCAACACTTCGCCTACGTCGGAATATAAAATCTCCCTAAAACTATTTCGGATTTAGTAGCCAGACAAGTTGGCTATGTTGCTGGCTATTCAGAGGCGCTGGCTATAAATATTGCACGGTCACCTGTTGGGAGACAGTTGTCATTGGCTTCGAGTATTGGGTTACATTCGCGCTCGGCCGAAAACAATGACCGTGTCATGGGATGGATTATGTTGCATCGTGGCAACGAACAATGATCGGAGAATCGAGGTTTTATTGTTTGAAAGGGGTTTAGATCATAGACCATAGACCAGTATTAGGCTATAGCCGTACAACCGACATTGGCAAAATGTCTATGAATTTTTGAATTCCTCCATTAGTTCAGGATCAGATTTCGAATAGAAATTCAAATGATTATGTTTTGAGTGGACCTGTTTTAAGGTATGTTGTTGCCAATATGTTCCATTTTCGTCTGTTGTTTTGAACTTCACTCTCCCACCCACCGCAAATTGAGACCACTCTGGTTACTATAGTTACTGGGTTAATCCACGCTGGAAAACCAGGCATGGAATTCCCGTTTAAACGCTGAACAGGGTGACTGACGACGAAATAAGTTGGATCCACGCTGCAGACTGGCGAAAAGGATCATTATTTGATTGATAACCGCGTCTGTTGTTCTTCCAGTGCGACTTTCTCTTTTTAGAAAGAATGATTGCTATAAATTACTGACACATCATACATGTGCAGCGGGTCTCATAGCTCATCCATTGACCTGACACTGACAATTATTAACCTAATGGTCTATTATCTCCAAATTATAATGATGATTGCCTAATAGTAATAAGTTAATACCACTCATGAGTAACGCATTTTTACTAACATGCATGATCGCAACATAGGATTGGTGGCATTCAGCAGAGTTTTATACAATGGCTCATAGAAGTTAAAATAATCACCAGAGATTATAAATGTGGTTCATATTTCATATTTAACTATTCATTTTTCTCGTTTTCGATAATGTAAATATGCCTCCCTCTGGCTGACTATTTTTTTACCCATTCAGTTTTGCTCCCCAAATTCTTTTGTACCAACGAATATCGGCGCACAAGTTAAATGGTGAAAGGTTTAAAAAAAGTACTATCAATTAAATTGAGTTGCTCTAAGGAATGAGTTTCCTCACGCTATGCTAGTTTTAAAAGTGAAACGTGAACCTGTATTGTGAGCTCACTCCGGCAGTTATTAGTCTGCTGCTGAATTGGCATGCAGAAGTGCTGTTTAAAGCCAGCTCCTGCCTAATACAGTGGTCACATATTGTTCGGTTCAAATGCAGGCCACTGTTGGCATACCAGAGGGGATGTCATAGTTTGCCAGGGCAGACTGTGCTGTCATTCTCACTGTCTGTTCTCTGTATGTGGCTTCTCAAAATGTCTGTATATCACATGGGATGTGTCTCACCCTATCATCCATTCTTACATTAATTATTTTTTACATGAATTAATCTTTTTATGCTTACATTCATCCATCCAACCATCCTTGCATTTATTCAGTCATTCATCTTTACATTCACTCATTCATATAGCTACTTAACATTGTGGTCCTGTAAGGAGCAGGAGAGCCAGTGCTTCACGTACCTGAGGACAGCTGCTACTGTTAATAATGTTTACACTTTTCTCCGTGCTCGTTCTGAAATGGGAGGTGTCCCCATCAAGAAAAAGCATCATAATTTAAAATTGGCCACAATTATCTGGCTTTACAAGCCCGGGATGATTCCATTTACTGGACAAGACTGTCCCAGTTAAATATGCAAGAAGGCCAGGGGTTAAAACGGGACTGGCACATTTTGAGAGCGCTTTCTGGAGAGGCCAGTTTCAATGAGAGTGGTGCAGGATGGTGGGATTCTTTTTGGAGAGGTGTCGGGAAAATAACATGGGTCGTAGTTTCCATCGCACTTTCCCTACTTTCTATATATGAACACTAACAAACCGGAGAAAAAGACAAGGCTATTTACCCTCAAATTAAATGAATGCATAGCAGAAGTGGGTCTATGCTGTCTCCTTCACAAACGTATGTCAACCCAACTCATTTAGCCATTCAGAATGTTCAAGCAAGTTCTTGTGTTAGAAATTCTGAAAAGTTTAGATTTTTTATTAAAGATAAGATAAGGAAATATACACACAGTGGTCACTTTATTAGGTACACCAGCTTGTTCATGTAAATATTTCATCAGCCAATCATGTGGGCACAACTAAATGCATACAGGTATGCAGACATGGTCAAGAGGTTCAGCTGTATTTCAGACCAAATGTCAGAATGGGGAAGAAATGTGATCTAAGTGACTTTGACCATGGAATGATTATTGGTGCCGGATAGGGTGGTTATCACAGAAACTACTGTTCTCCTGGGATGCACAACAGTCTCTAGAGTTTGCAGAGAATGGTGCGGAAAGAAAAACATCCAGTGAGCAGCAGTTCTGGGGGCAAAAAGGCACTGTTAATGAGAGAGGTCAGAAGAGAATGGCCAGACTGGTCAAAGCTGACAGGAAGGTGACAGTAACGCATATAACCACACGTTACGACAGTTGTAAAGCATCTCTGAACACACAACGCGTCAAACCTCTAAGTGGATAGGCTAGAGCAGCAAAAGACTAATAAGTTTAAGAAAAAAAAATAAAGAAGTCTAATAAATACATAATAAAGTGCCCAGTGAATATTATTGAACTGCATAGGGTAATTTTTGCATGCCTGTGCATTTGACCCACCCTAGTTTCTTAGGAGCAGTGGGCAGTCACAGTGCTTGGGGATCAACTCCACTTCTGGGGCCATTGCCTTGGGCAAAGGTAATGGCAGGACATACATGTGTTTGAGTGAGGGAGGAAACTCCAAACAGCAAGAATCTGGCCCACTGGACCATCTGAACACAGAACCGCAAGAATCCCTTCTTACGAGGCAACAGTGATAACCACTATGCCACCACGCCACCCTTCCATTTCAATTCAACACTATTTGTATTAGGCTTTGTGCAGAGACGCTGTAACAAAGAGGTTTGACTATAATGTGTGTTACTATAGTTATTGACAATACTTTGAATAGATATTTGGTAGATGAATTGTAGACACATCCTTCTGTGATAATTGATGGTTATTTCAACTATTTTCAGTCCCTTTACAGTCACTTAAATAGTAATTATGTCCATCTATACGTCCACCCCTGTCCAACCTTTTCCATTTGGTGATGGC
Source organism: Conger conger (assembly GCF_963514075.1). Lineage (NCBI taxonomy): Eukaryota > Metazoa > Chordata > Actinopteri > Anguilliformes > Congridae > Conger > Conger conger. Next base: position 19,111,326 of record NC_083765.1, read on the forward strand.
CAGTGTCCTGCCTCTCATTTCTTGTCTGTAACGGATCTATAAGGATGTGTTCCATGAAAAGAGCTTCATTTCGCAGCCGGCCTTGCAGCAGGTCTCTTAGCTGAGCACTAGCCAAGCCCAGTCCTGCGTAGATTCAGCCATCTGGCAGTGACGGCATGCAGGGTGGTTTAACTGCAGGCATGACTGTGCTATTATTACCACATTTAAACTGACAGCAACAGTCTGGCAGTATGCCGTCTTTAGTAGTTGCTTGCCACTCAGATGGCTAGTTTCTAGATTGAAGATTAGTTTCTATATTACATTACATTACATTACATTATTGGCATTTGGCAGACGCTCTTATCCAGAGCGACATACAGTTGATTAGACTAAGCAGGAGACAATCCTCCCCTGGAGCAATGCAGGGTTAAGGGCCTTGCTCAAGGGCCCAACGGCTGTGCGGATCTTATTGTGGCTACACTGGGATTCGAACCACCGACCTTGTGTTTCCCAGTCATTTACCTTAACCACTACGCTACAGGCCGCCCCTATATATTATATTAGCTTTTATGTCAGTTTTTCATTACTAATCTTTCCACTTTCTGTAAAAGACCTGCTCTATCTGTGTTGATGGTGTTGTGTCTGGTTGGAATGTGTGTTTCACCAGCCCAATGGCACACACCCAAAGCCAGAGAAAAGGATGATTCTCGCAGGTCCTGATAGTGTGAACCACACAGTGGTGGAATGACAGTGCTGTCCCTGGACACTGAAAGGCCGCTTTGATGGGGGTGTGACAGATACACGCTTCTGTCTGTGAGAGCCCCTTCACTACTAAAGCCCCCCCCAACTCCAGCTGGGTCACAATGCTAATACTGATGCTGAACAATACTGGCATGCTAACACTAATGCTAGCAATGAATTGCTAACACTAATGCTAAGCAACAATGCCTTGCTAACACCAATGCTAGTCAATGCTGCATTCCTAAATGTAATGCTAAACAACAATGCCTTGCTAATACTAAGTCTAAACAAAGCAATTCTAATATCCTGGTTCCAGAAAATAATTAATTTGTCATTGATTGTCCCAGGGAGATACCCTTGCTGGCACTGATATTCAGAGGCAGAGATGTGTCTGTTGGCTTGCATGTCTGTCAGTTTGAAAAATCAGTCTCTCCTTATGCCACCATGCCAGGTTTCTGTTGTGTAATTGGCCTACTTGTGAAATTTATTATTTTTCTACCCTTCGAGGGCAGGAATCCCTTGGTAGCCTCACAAGCCAACCAGTGGCTACAAAATACAACAATGAACAGCTCTTTTAAGTCTCTTTTCAGAGTCCTTCACATGCAAGCTTTTGGTTGAGGGGGGCTGGGGGAGAGACGGGAATGTGGGTTTGCAGGGGTAAGGTTCCAGGCATAGCTAACATCGGGGGGTATGTGTGTTACTCCTCCTGTCTCAGGCACTCACTGTCTGCTCTTGGACACATGTTCTCATGGACTCAAACATGTCAAAAAGTTAGTACCAAGTTCAGTCATTTTAAATGAGCTGTAAAAGACAATGGTAGCCACGGCAGGGTAGAGAGGAAAGTGGGGATCTGTACTCTTCTGTCATCTTGCAGACACAGTTTGAGCAAGCTGCAATCAACCAGTACATTTCTGGAAGAAATAGCAGTGTAATAATTACAGTTGCTTGAAATAAATGTATGTATCTACTTCTCAATCAATATTGGGAATATTTCTCAAATGATAACGGCTGTTTTAGTTGCTATCGCTCTTTGGACTGGCAGAAATGTTCCATTTATAGCTGGTTGCCTAGGAACGATTAATTGCAACAGGGGTTTCAAATTTGACATCTCCAACTTGTATGTAATTTTAACAGTGTTTTTTGATACCATTCCCAACATTGTAAAGTCATGTTGAAATCAAAGATTGAATTCACAGTTCGATTTTCACTTGGGAGGTGAGGGGTGACAGTAGAGTTTGTGGGGGGCTAGACTGTGTGTGTGTGTGCGTGTGTGTGTATGTGTACGTACATATGTATGTATGTATGTGTGTATGTGAGTGTGCGAAAGAGAAGGGTATTCTGGGTGAAAATGCATGTGTGAGAGACTGTCACACGATGAAGATTCTGTTTTTATGCTAGGGTGTGTGAATGTGTGTGTGTGTGTGTGTGTGTTTTGTATCTGGTCATGTGAGATTGACATTTTGGCTCACCCCTATCTGACCTTCAGCTGAGATGGTGTGCTCTGGAGGGAACACAGAGCACACCATCATTTAGTGAGCTGCACTTCTGGCATGGCCAGGTCTCCCAGCCTCCCCTCCCCCACAAGCTGATCTTTTCTCTCCTTGACCCAGAATGTCCACAGCTGTGAGGTAGGCCTAGTACTGCTGCTGTGTGAGGTAGGCCTAGTACTGCTGCTGTGTGAGGTAGGCATCATTACCACTGCTGTGAGGTAGGTGCTGAGACAAGAGAGTAAAGGGATGAGGATGTTTTCTATTGGCATCTTTTGAAAACCCCTTGTCTCCTGCCATATCTCTGCAACAGCTTGAGCCCTTGCAAGCAGAGACTGGACTGAAACATGTTAAACAGGGCTTTGAATGCGCCCGTGTATGGCCGCAGTGCCCTTGCCAACAAAGACGACTGCCTGGCATTTTGGGTACTGTGCCGGTCGCAAATACTGAATATGAGGGCCACAGATGGCTGCTCTGCAGTTCTTTGATTGTTGAACACTGTTTGTTAACAGTGTGTCTGTGTAGCTTGTTTATTTTCTGAAGAAGAGGTGGGTAAACACTGACTCTGGATCAGTTCACCAACTGGCTGTCTGTTTAATTTAAAATTAATTTTAATTTCAGCCCCGTATGACTATTTGGACAGTGGTACAATTTCTATTCTTTTGGATCTGTATTCCAGCACACATTGGATTTGAAATGAGACAACGAATAATGAGGTTAAAATGCAGACAGTCATCTTTAGTTTGAGGGTATTTACATCCATATCAGGCAATCCATTGTCACGTTTCAGGTCTGTCTCACCATGTTTTATGTTGATTTATGTTTATTCATGTTGTCTTAGTCACGTAGTGTTTTATCATGTATTATGTTGTCTAGGTTCGTCATGTTGTTTAGTTATGTTTCGTTACGATTTATTTTCTTGTCATGTCTAGTTATGTTATCGTACGATTTTATTACCTGGTTATGTTGAGTGATTATCGTCTTAGTTTCGCTTTGTGTTATGTTTCGATGCATGTTTATTGTTACGTTAACTGGTCGTTGTTATGCATACACTTTTACATGTTTTTCCGCAAACCTTGCGTTCCGCCTTTTCTCTCTCTCTCTCTCTCTCGTTCTGTCCTTCACTCCCCTAATGTTCTATTTGTCTATTTACTAAAACTACTAACGCTAGATCAGGATTGGGTAGAAACTAACAAGACTAATCATGTGTTCATGTTACCTTACGTTTCTCGTGCATGTCATTTACTAATTTACTAATGCTAGGGCAGGATAGGTTTATTACTAACGATTACTAATCTCCTTGTTAAACTTGTCATCCATCGCACCTGTTTTCCATTTCCTTGCTACGCTCTAACTAATTGTCTACACCTGTCTACACCTGCATTTATAGCCCAGTCGCGCAACTGTTCACTGCGAAATTGTCTGCCTCTGTTTTTTCACGCAACTCTTGAGCATTATTTACTGTTTGATTACACGTTACGATCCACGCCTGTTTACTGACCATCGACTATTGATTTCTGTTTTGTGACCTTCGTTTTGTTTCTCGACTACGTCCCCGCCTACCGTTTTTGTACTTTTGTCCCGCTGATTGTTTCATGGTTTCGACTTCCGCTTCGCCCACGACTACGCCTCTGCCTGCCGTCCGCCTGTACTTCAGCCCCGCTGACAGCTCTCCTGCTACCGGACCTCCCTGCACGTTTACCGACTACGAGTTTGCCTCTTCCCTCGGCACCGTGCTTTTTGTTTGTTTACGTTTTGTTTGGCTGGATCTACGTGTATGGACTTTGCTTGTGTTGACTACTCTCCTGGGATTCGTCCCGAATAAAGCCCTGAGGGGTCTTTATATTACTATTGTTTCTGAGTCGTGCATTTTGGGTCCAACCCCCACGCACCCGTCTCAGAACAATTTCGCCAACATGGACCCGGCTGACTCAACCGCCATGTTCTACGCACTCCAGGAACAAGGCGCCATTGTCCAGCAACACTCACAAGGAATCTCCGAACTTCGTCTGGAGATTTGTGAGCTGTGTGCGGAGATGAGGAGACTCGCCATCGCGGTCCAGCCACACCCACTGGAGGAACCTGCCAACCCGCCTGCACCTCTACCCTCCCACCCCATGGGAACCTGGCAATTCCGGGAGCCACAACAACCCCCCCCGGAGAGGTTCGGCGGAGAACCGGAGAGATGTAAGGCGTTCCTGCTCCAGTGCGACTTTGTGTTCAGGCAGCAACCTCAGACCTACAACAGCAATGACCGCCGGATCGGCTACGTGATGGGATTACTCAAGGGGAGAGCCTTGGACTGGGCGACAGCTGTGTGGTCCGGGGGTTCATTCCCTCCCCGGTACCCGGAGTTTGCCGAGGAGATCCGCAAGGTTTTCCAGCATGCATCCAGTGACCAAGAGCCATCCCAACGTCTGATCGCCCTTCGCCAAGGCAGGAGAACCGCGGCGGACCATTCTATCGAGTTCCGTACTCTCGCGGCGGCCACCAGCTGGAATGATGCAGCGTTGGCTAACCTGTTCCTGGCCAGCCTGAGTGAGGCACTCCAGGACGAGTTGGCACGTCTCGAACCCATCATTCAGTTCGACCCACTCGTCCGTGCTGCCATCCGTTTGGACAACCGTGCCAGACAACGCCGGATTGAGAGACAGGTCCCACCCACTCAGGCATACCCCAGGCGAGGGTTAAGTTCCCGACCGGAGGAGAAGCTAGCCGAAGGAGTCGAACCCATGGACCTTTCCCGTGCAGGCATGAAAGTATCGCCTGAGGAACGGACACGTCGGAGAGCAACCGGTTCCTGCTTCTATTGTGGGAGGCTGGGACACACCCAAGTTCGGTGCACCCTCCGGTCCAAGAACTCTGCCTCATCTGTTGAGGTGAAAGTGCTCAACAAATATGAAGGCGCTGCCAGGAACGACCATCGCTCCACGCTTACGGCCATGTTGATGCTTCCCGACAGAGCAATCCAGGTTAACGCGTTGGTGGATTCTGGAGCTGACGCAAACCTCATTGACGAAATGATGGCCATGGAATTGGACATTCCCACCCTCCCACTACCCCACCCCGAGAATGCTCGGTCATTGGACGGAAAGACGTTCTGCCGCATGACCCACATCACCAAACCCATTCAGCTGATCATTTCTGGAAACCACCACGAGATGATTCAGTTCCGTGTCATCCGGTCCCCTAACGACCAGCTCATTTTGGGATTACCCTGGCTCCAGAGACACAACCCCACCATTGACTGGAGTTCATGCCAGATTCAAGCCTGGAGTCGTGAGTGTCACCAATCCTGCCTACGATCCGCTCCTGCACCAGCAGAGGGTGCACCCAACCCACCACAGGTCCCCAAGCCCTCCCTGGAGAAGGTGCCCACCCCTTACCATGACCTAGGCACGGTCTTCTCCAAGACACAGGCACAGACGCTTCCCCCTCATCGACCCTACGACTGCGCCATCGAGCTGCTACCCGGTTCCACACTCCCCTCAAGCCGTTTATACAAAGTCTCCAGACCTGAGAGGGAGGCCATGGAGAAATACATCCGGGACTGCCTAGCCAATGGACTGATTCGCCCATCCTCCTCACCTGTGGGCGCCGGATTCTTCTTCGTGCAGAAGAAGGATGGCTCATTGCGTCCCTGTATTGACTTCAGAGAACTTAACAACATTACAATAAAAAACAAATACCCTCTGCCATTGATGGACTCTGCCTTTCACCCTCTACACGATGCCACGATCTTCACCAAGTTAGACCTACGCAATGCCTACCATCTGGTTCGTATCCGAGAAGGTGATGAGTGGAAAACCGCCTTCAATACCTCCCTTGGACACTTTGAGTACCTGGTCATGCCATTCGGCCTCACTAACGCACCTGCTGTGTTCCAGGCGCTAGTCAATGATGTTCTTCGGGACTTACTGGGCCGACACGTATTTGTTTACCTGGACGACATTCTAATTTACTCTACCAATGCCAAGGAACATGAGATTCACGTCAGGCAAGTTCTCCAGAGACTTTTGGAGAACAAATTGTTTGTCAAGGCGGAGAAGTGTGTCTTCCACACCGACACTGTCGAGTTCCTTGGCTTCATTCTGGAGAAGGGACAGATCAGGGCGGATCCCAAGAAGATTCAAGCGGTCACTGACTGGCCTACGCCTTCCACCCGGAAACAACTCCAACGCTTCTTGGGATTCGCCAACTTTTACCGCAGATTCGTAAGATCATACAGCCAAGTTGTCTCCCCCCTCACCAAGCTCACATCCACTGCCATGCCATTCCGTTGGGGCCCCGAAGCAGATGGGGCATTTGTAAAAATTAAGAGACTGTTCTCTACCGCCCCTATCCTGGTGCACCCCGATCCCACTCGCCAGTTTATTGTGGAGACTGATGCCTCTGACACTGGGGTGGGAGCCGTGCTGTCACAAGTCTCTGCCTCCGACAACCGGTTACACCCATGTGCCTTCTTCTCCAAAAAGCTCTCACCAGCGGAGAGAAATTATGACGTGGGAAATCGAGAACTCCTCGCAGTCAAACTGGCACTAGAGGAGTGGAGGCATTGGCTGGAGGGATCCGAGAAGTCTTTCATCGTCTGGACCGACCATAAGAACTTGGCGTACCTCCAGACGGCCAAAAGACTGAACTCACACCAAGCCAGATGGGCGCTGTTTTTCGGAAGATTCAACTTCACTCTCACTTACCGCCCGGGTTCTAAGAACGTCAAGCCAGATGCCCTATCCCGACAATTCGACACCTGTCCTGAGCGTGAGGCACCTGAGAACATCCTCCCGGGTTCCTGCACTGTCGCATCCGTAACCTGGAAGATTGAGGCTGTTATCCAGAGGGCTCTACGGGAGGAACCCGACCCCAGGTCCAACCCAGGAATACGCCTCTATGTCCCATCAGCTGCTCGGACACAGGTGCTCCAATGGGCTCATTCATCTCCCCTGTCCTGCCATCCCGGCTTTACCCGCACTTTGGCGGTGCTTAAGCGAAAGTTCTGGTGGAGCACCATGATCCCCGACACCAGACACTTCATCAAAGCATGCACCACCTGTGCCAGAAGCAAGGCCTCCCACCAAGCCCCTGCTGGTCTACTCCAACCGCTGCCCGTGCCCAGTCGACCCTGGAGCCACATTGGGGTGGACTTTGTTACCGGACTTCCCCCTTCCGAAGGTAACACCACCATCCTCTCCGTAGTGGATCGTTTTAGCAAGGCAGCCCACTTCATCCCCCTACCTGGATTACCCACCTCCCAAGAGACCGCGGATGTACTGATAAAGGAGGTGTTCCGCATCCACGGAATCCCCTCAGACATTGTATCCGACCGGGGCCCACAATTCATTTCCCAAGTGTGGAAAGCCTTCTGCCTGGCCCTCGGTGCCACAGCCAGCCTCTCATCCGGCTATCACCCCCAGTCCAATGGGCAAACCGAGAGGGCCAACCAGGATTTGGGAGCCGCACTTCGTTGTGTCTCTAACCAGAATCCGGCTTCATGGAGCAAGATGCTCACCTGGGTGGAGTATGCGCACAACACCCTGCCCTGCGCCGCTACCGGAAAATCTCCCTTCGAGATCTCTCTTGGCTACCAACCTCCACTGTTTCCTGACCAGGAGGCCGAGATCGCCGTTCCCTCCCTCGCCACCCACATGAAGCGCTGCGCTAAGATCTGGAGGGATGCCAAGGCCGCACTTTTACGCACGGCAGACCGTAATCGGCGCTTCGCGGATCGACACCGCACACCAGCTCCAGCCTACAAACCAGGTGACTCCGTTTGGCTGTCCACTAAGGACATTCCCCTCCAAGCCACCTCTCACAAACTGCAACCCCGCTTCATTGGTCCCTTTAAGATCCACAGCATTATTAACCCATCCTCTGTTAAACTGTCACTCCCTGCTTCACTTAAAATTCACCCCACATTCCACGTTTCATGTATTAAGCCTGTATCCTCTCACCCCATTTTAATTTAAAATTAATTTTAATTTCAGCCCCGTATGACTATTTGGACAGTGGTACAATTTCTATTCTTTTGGATCTGTATTCCAGCACACATTGGATTTGAAATGAGACAACGAATAATGAGGTTAAAATGCAGACAGTCATCTTTAGTTTGAGGGTATTTACATCCATATCAGGCAATCCATTGTCACGTTTCAGGTCTGTCTCACCATGTTTTATGTTGATTTATGTTTATTCATGTTGTCTTAGTCACGTAGTGTTTTATCATGTATTATGTTGTCTAGGTTCGTCATGTTGTTTAGTTATGTTTCGTTACGATTTATTTTCTTGTCATGTCTAGTTATGTTATCGTACGATTTTATTACCTGGTTATGTTGAGTGATTATCGTCTTAGTTTCGCTTTGTGTTATGTTTCGATGCATGTTTATTGTTACGTTAACTGGTCGTTGTTATGCATACACTTTTACATGTTTTTCCGCAAACCTTGCGTTCCGCCTTTTCTCTCTCTCTCTCTCTCTCGTTCTGTCCTTCACTCCCCTAATGTTCTATTTGTCTATTTACTAAAACTACTAACGCTAGATCAGGATTGGGTAGAAACTAACAAGACTAATCATGTGTTCATGTTACCTTACGTTTCTCGTGCATGTCATTTACTAATTTACTAATGCTAGGGCAGGATAGGTTTATTACTAACGATTACTAATCTCCTTGTTAAACTTGTCATCCATCGCACCTGTTTTCCATTTCCTTGCTACGCTCTAACTAATTGTCTACACCTGTCTACACCTGCATTTATAGCCCAGTCGCGCAACTGTTCACTGCGAAATTGTCTGCCTCTGTTTTTTCACGCAACTCTTGAGCATTATTTACTGTTTGATTACACGTTACGATCCACGCCTGTTTACTGACCATCGACTATTGATTTCTGTTTTGTGACCTTCGTTTTGTTTCTCGACTACGTCCCCGCCTACCGTTTTTGTACTTTTGTCCCGCTGATTGTTTCATGGTTTCGACTTCCGCTTCGCCCACGACTACGCCTCTGCCTGCCGTCCGCCTGTACTTCAGCCCCGCTGACAGCTCTCCTGCTACCGGACCTCCCTGCACGTTTACCGACTACGAGTTTGCCTCTTCCCTCGGCACCGTGCTTTTTGTTTGTTTACGTTTTGTTTGGCTGGATCTACGTGTATGGACTTTGCTTGTGTTGACTACTCTCCTGGGATTCGTCCCGAATAAAGCCCTGAGGGGTCTTTATATTACTATTGTTTCTGAGTCGTGCATTTTGGGTCCAACCCCCACGCACCCGTCTCATCCATGTAGGAATTACATTCCTTTTTATACGTAATCCCTCCATTTAAGGGGACAATATGTAATTGGACAGTTGTTTCTGATTACTCAATCGCTTCCTTTGTGCAGGTATAAGAAAGCTTTCAGTATCTAGTAAACTACTTTGCTAGAATATTTTTAAGAACAAAGAGAGCATTGGTGTATGTGTGGGATTAAGCACTGGCCAATGAGTTTAGAGTGAACCTGAACAGGTAAGATGCATCTGTACATCATAAATGCTTTAGTCATAAATGCGCAAACTATAACACCATATTTCACAGATGAGGGGGGGTGCTTTGGTCCTTGGGCAGTTGATTTTTGCCTCTTTGTTTTTGTATCACTCTGATACAAGTCAACCTTGGTCTAATCTGTCCACAAAACCTTTTTCCGGAACACTGCAAGCTTTTTTCATACTACTTAGCAAATTGTAACCTGGCCATTGTTTTTATGCTGCTAAAGAGTGGTTTGCATCTTGCAGTGTAGCCACTGCAGATCTTCTGTGGAGAGTAACCACTGACACATCCATGCTTGCCTCCTGAAGAGTGTTTGTGAACACAGGGGGGTTTCAAGATCTGGCTTGATGCGGTGCTGGATACTTTTTAGCTTTTTGGTAAATTAATATGTACACTTTATTGGCCTACTACTTTTAGGCAAGCATTGCTGGGCTGAATGACCTGTTTTCGTTTTCGAGCAACTGTAAAGGTCTTGTTTTGGCCTACCAGTCTCTTTGTGATTACTGACCTCACCAATGCTCTCTTTCTTCTTAATGATGTTCCAAACAGTTGACTTTGGTACGCCTATTGTTTGGCTTGGTCTGTCAGTGGTACAACTCTGTACAATCATATTGACAAAATTCCTAGAATGAATACATACTGAAAGGTTCCTTATACAGTAAATACTTGGACAATGACACATTTTTTGTTGTTTTCGCTGTGTACTCCAGAAAACGAATGGTTGAAGTCAGTGATCACTATGTGGTTAAAGTGCAGACTTTAGACTTTTACATTACATTACATTAATGGCATTTGGCAGACGCTCTTATCCAGAGCGACATACAGTTGATTAGACTAAGCAGGAGACAATCCTCCCCGGGAGCAATGCAGGGTTAAGGGCCCAATGGCTGTGCGGATCTTATTGTGGCTAATTCAAACCACCGACCTTACAGGTCCCAGTCATTTATCTTAACCACTACGCCACTGTGCCCCTTTTTGTGGCACAGTGGGTAGTACTGTTGCCAAGCAAGGAGGTCATGGGTTTGTACCCCACTTAGGCCTCTGTTTGGAGATTTAATGATCTGTCCGCGTGGGTTTCCTCCGGGTACCCGGGTTTCACGTGATTGACATGGTCAAGAACATTCCGCTTTTTGGCCCAAAAACTCCTTGGTTGCTTTGGCTGTATGTTTTGGGTCATTGTCCTGCTGCACGGTGAAGCATCGTCCAATCAGTTTTGATGCATTTACTTGCATCTGAGCAGATAAGAAATTTCTGTATACTTTGGCACTGTTAGCAGTGACATCATCAACAAACACAAGTGTGTCAGTTTGAGTGGCAGCCATACATGCCCAATCCAGAACCTTTAATTGAATGTACATTTTTCCAAACTGTAAGCTGGTCATTCTTTTTGTGAGGCTTGCCAGGGATTTGCATCTTGTAGTGAACCCTCTGAGGTTATGCTGACATAGTCTTCTCTTGATGGACATCTGTGACACATCTATGCCTACATCCTAGAGAGTGATCTTGATCTCTTGAACAGTTACAAAGGGATTTTTCTCATAACTCAAAGGATTCTTCTGTCATCTACTACTCTGATCTTCCGTGGTTGACCAAATCGTTTGCCATTACGGAGCTCACCAGTGAGTTCTTGCTTCTTAACAATGTGGCATACCTAATATTTTGGCTATGTCTCTGATTGATTTATTCTGATTTTTCAGCCAATTGATGGCCTGCTTCACTGGCATTGATACTTGTGCTCATGTGAGACAATAAAAGAATGCAGATGGCACTCCTAGAATCAAGTCTCAACCTTTTATGCATGAATTAATGATGAATCTAACATAACATAATGGCGAGAACAGGCCATTCTGCTCAGCAACGCTCACCTTTTCCTACCAGTAAGTGTACCTACTGCTTAGTTTTCCTAAAAGCTAAATCATATCTAATACTGTATCAAGCCTGGTCTTGAAGGCCCTTTGTGTTTCTGCCTCCACTACATGTCCTGGCATGCTATTCTGCACGGTGACCACTCGCTGTGTGAAAGAATACTTCCTAATATCTGTGTGGAATTTATCCTTCGCCAGTTTCCATTTGTACCCTCTTGTTCTGCTAACCGGACTCACTCTGAAGAATCGCCTATAGTTAATTTTATTAATCCCTTTAATGAATTTAAAAGCCTCAATTAAATTCGCCCCTAAATCTCTTTTTACTAAGATTAAACAGATTAAGCATCTTAAGTCTATCTTCATAACTTCCATCTTTTATACATGGAATCAATCTGGTTGCCCTTCTCTGAAGCTTTTCCAGGACCTCTATATCTTTCTTATATATCATCTGCTAATTTAACTAAATTATTCTCAATGCCTCTGTCAAGGTCATTTATGTAAAGGAGGAAGAGCAGTGGCCCCAGTGCCGAATCCTGTGGGAATCCACTTCCCACAATACCCTGCTCAGATAAAGTCCCTCCTACTACTCGTTGTGTTCTATCCCGTAGCCAGTTCTGAACCCACTCTGAAATGGCTCCTGTAATTTGTACCATCCTCATTTTGATAATGAGTTTATCATGCGTTACCTTATCAAAAGCTTTTTGGAAATAGAAATTTAACACACTGTCCAAGTAACATTTGTGGAGCCAATCGTCCAATTACACTTTTGGTCCCCTAAAATTGGGTGGACTAGCCAATGTATAAAAACAGCTACAATTCCTACATTATTCACCAAATATGGATGTAAACCATCAAAGCAAAAATTGTTTGATTTCAAATGCAATGTGCTGGAGTACAGAGCCAAAACAACAAAAAAACATGTCACTATCCAAATACTTATGGACTGCATTGTACCTGCAGTAAGGAAGCAATTGAATAGACCTGACTTATCAGAAACAGTTAAGAGGCCAACCATCGTAATTGGAGGGACTATGTATACACAGGATGTAATTCCTGAATTTACTATGGAAGTAAATATATTCAAATTAATTCATTGCTTCATTTCCAATCCAATACACATGAGTACAGAGCCATAAGAACACAAAATGTGTCACTGTCCAAATACTTACGGACTACACTGCATTTGCAGGGGTGGCCTGTAGCGTAGTGGTTAAGGTAAATGACTGGGACACGCAAGGTTGGTGGTTCTAATCCCGGTGTATCCACAATAAGATCCGCACAGCCGTTGGGCCCTTGAGCAAGGCCCTTAACCCTGCATTGCTCCAGGGGAGTATTGTCTCCTGCTTAGTCTAATCAACTGTACGTCGCTCTGGATAAAAACGTCTGCCAAATGCCAATAATGTAATGTAATGTAATTTGCCTAATTATCCCCCCCTCATCTGGTACATGGTATAGAGTTATAAAGTTGTAGATATAAATCACACCATTTTTCTTTTTATATTTGTTCTGTTTCTGAAAGTGGTTGATTTGAGTCACTAAATAAAGCTTCTCATCTTAAAGTAGTGTTCTGATATCTGATCTTATCTGTCTGGAATATGGTTGATTTAGCACCTTATTATGGCCTCATTGTGTTCACCCTGTCCTCCTCTGTACTGCATGCAAAACTGGCATGGCTCATTCGCATGTGTGTGTGTGCGTGACTGCGTGACTATGTTGGTTGTGATTATGTATCTGTGGCTGTGGAATGTGTGTGTGTATAACAGTGTATGCATGTCTTTGCTTGGGGATTTTGTGCATGCGTGCGCACATGTGTATACAGTGTTCTCATCAGTTTAATCTACAGGGTTCTATCTAGTTTTTATCTATATAATCACTCTAGCACTCTAAGAGTCTTTCAGCGCACTTGTCCCTGAGTATGGTTATGGTTTGTTGTATGTCGCTCTGGATAAGATGCCTGTATTGTAATTTCATGTGTTGGACAGATAATTAGAGGGGAGATATGTTGCCCCCTCAGACACACACAGATCCACAGACACAGAAAAGCAGGTAAAAAGGACATTTGATTTTTACTTCCTGTCCTCACCCCCATCTCCACATGTCTGTGGTGCTGCCTCTGCTCAGCATATGTGAAAAGGCTCAGAGGCTCGCAGAGTAACTCATCCGGATTATGGGATTATGCAGTAAACATGGGCATGTTCCTAAAGCAAGCAGGCAGGCTTTCACAAGCAGTCCTGTTCAAGTCATCTTTAGTTAGATAACCTTGTAAGTGTACATTTAATAAGTATGTTCATATGTGTGTTTGTGTGGCTGTACAATACAGTGTTGGGATCAGCTCTCCTGCAGATTTGTTACACAACTGTGTTACACAACTTAAATCTCCTGACTGAGTTTTGCCTTTCTTAATAGCAGCCTAGAAGGGTGTTGGTATGGTCCAGATTTGAATAGTGTTGGTATGGTCCAGTTTAGAATGGTGTTGGTATGGTCCAGTTTAGAATGCAGGTGGTACAGTCCAGAATGCACATACATGGCTCTGGAAAGACTGCTGGCCTTATGTAAGAATAAATACATCCATAATATGAAATATCTTAGACTATTTCTCAAAGGTTAATCTACACTTTAGATTTAGGAAAAATACAATTAAATGAATTTTCCCACAAGCACTTTCATTAAGTACATAAAAGTGTGAGGATTATATGTATGTCATGTCCAGCTTGACTCATATTGCTTCCCTCCCCAAACAGCCATGTCCTGGTCCACTGGGAGCTTTATTTATAGCCCCTTTCACATTAAAATGCAGCTCAAAGGGATGGGGATGGTTCCTCCAGGAAACCAACAAACTGCTCTTAAATTGGGAGTTCTAGATGGAGAAGTAAAACACCTTTTTCAACACCTTTTTTTCCTTTCTTTTAAATTCATTCATTTCCAAACCAATTAATTTCCCGCAGAATATTTGTACTCCACTCTGCTGCTATTTTAAATTATTATGCACGTCTTCAACTTATTTACCTCTAAGAATAGTGTCCTAATTCCTGACCTGTCACTCACCACAAATCGCTCCAGGTATGTTCCGCAGAGCTAGAAAACTGTAGAAAGTGCAGTTGATCAAATTTCACTGTTCAGCAGTTTTACCTGAGGACCTGGCACATAATCCTGGCATGACCCCTCGCATTGGCCACAGCTCTCTGCGGTCCCGCGCTTGTCATAATGTTATTTTGCAGATAAAGCACACAGCAGAAGAATAAACACAATCATTCTTAATGAAATAAGAAACTATTGTTTTTTGTGTTGAACTGCAGGAGGCGACGGGCCGGCGCTTTGGTGACAGGGATTTCAGAAGCAGCCTGGAGAACGGGATTCTGCTCTGCGAGTGAGTCTGGGCCTTTCACAGCTCCAACGGACAATATTAGTGATTATTAAAGTAATGAGTGCTTTCTTTATTTATTTTTATTTAGCCTTTATTTTACCAAGAAGTCCCATTGCGGTTCAAGATTTCTTTCCCAAGGAGCCCTGGTCAAAAATATACCTCCTGTTTAAGATCCACATAGAACATTCTTCTAGAATTAAATGTTTACTGACTGATAAAATGCTTGCTGCAGCATCAATCACAGTCAAACCACATTTGTCTAATTGCCATTTATTGATTTCCTTAAGATTGCCCTGGTTCAAGGAAATGTAAAATACTTGCAGCCTGACACATATCTCTCTTACCAATTTGTTCAGCTTGAATGTTGAGTGCTGGCAACATCTGTTAATGGTAGTGATGTCGCCCTTCAGGGGCCAATGAAAAGTTGTGGATGAATCCACTGAATTGAGCTGCATCTCTGTACAAAGCAGGCCCAGTGCATGCTGGGTAAAGGCCCTTTATATCCTGTCCACAGGCTCCTCAGCTGTATTAGACCAGGACTTGTGAAAAAGATAAACCGGCTTCCCACTCCCATCGCTGGACTGGTGAGCGACCACTGACTGTGTGTTTGTCTGTGTGTGCGTGCACACCTGTCTGTGTGAGTGTTTCTGTGTGTAAAGTGTGTGTGTGAGTGTGTATGTAAAGTGTGTGTGAGTGTGTGTGTCTGTGTATGTGTTTGTGTGTGTATAAAGTGTCTGAGTGTGTGTGTGTGTGTGTGAGTGTTTCTGTGTGTAAAGTGTGTGTAAGTGTGTGTGAGTGCATGTGTGTGTGTGTTTCTGTGTATGTGTGTGAGTGTATGTGTAAAGTGTGTGAGTGTGTGTGTGTATAAAGTGTCTGAGTGTGTGTGAGTGTTTCTGTGTGTAAGTGTGTGTGTGAATGTGTTTGAATGTGTGTGTGAGTGCGTGTGTGTGTGCGTTTCTGTGTATGTGTGTGAGTGTATGTGTAAAGTGTGTGAGTGTGTGTATAAAGTGTGTTCCCCTCGGTGCAGGATAACCTGTGCCTGTTTCTGCGGGGGTGTGGAAGCCTGGGGCTGAAGGGCACTCAGCTGTTTGATCCTGGAGACCTGCAGGACACCTCTGTACGTGCCAACCTCAGGTCAGTCAGTCTGCTGTCTGTCAGTCTGTCTGTCTGTCTGGTGTCTGTCTATCTGTCTGTCTGGTGGCAGTAGTGGTTAGCTGTTGCCTCGCAAGGAAGGAGGTTCTAGGTTTGAATCCTGGCTGGCCAGATCCTCTCTATATGGAGTTTTCATGATCTGGCCGTATTCATGTGGGTTTACTCTGCATACTCTGATTCCCCCCACACTCAAATACGCTCATGTCAGGTTAGGTGTGCTCCTTCCGTTACCCTTAACCAGGGCAACTGGAGTTGGTCTCCGGGTGCTGCATTGTGGCCACCCACTGCTCCTCAATGGACAAAAAGGACAACTTATGCCTTATTAATCTGTCTTTATAGTCTGTCTCAGTCCTGACACATATTTTCTGTCTCCTTCGTAGGGGTTCAGACTGCAGCAGAAAGCTGAAGAATGTAAGTGAACTCTCTTCTCTCTTCTCCTCTCTCCCTTTCTCTGTCCCTTTCCCTCTCTGTCTCTTCCTTGCTTTTTCTCCCTCGCTTTCTCGTTCTCTCCTTCTCCAGTGCATGCAGTCCGAGTTCTCAGCTGAAACATGATTAGCTCCCTTATATTGTCATCACTCAGTATGCATGAACATTATTATTGTGTCCTGGCGTGTTTACATTACATTACAAAGCATTTAGCAGACGCTAAATATCCTATTTTCAACTGGTTGAGAATGTTCTCCTCATAGTGTGTCACACAAGGATAACCACGCCCCGTAAAGAAATATGACCCGTAGTTTGCACCGCTGGCTTTCTTGTTATGGGCTAGCTAGCTAGCAAAAATTATTATTGGATAAGTCAGTGTCCTTACCTTAGCTATCGATAGTTGATATATCAAGTTAGCTAGTTTGTGAAAATTCAGTCTCCCAAGATGAGCACGTATCATGGCGCTAGCTATGGTAACAAACCACGGCGTGGAATGTGGGGGCACGGTCTGTCAATCATAGCTAATTGACAATTCTCATTACCAAGCCCAGACAGTTTGGGTGAACTTTTGTAGTGGAAAATTTAGGCTTTGAAAAAAAAGTTTTAAAATACATTTAAATGACTGAATAATAAATAAATAAACGTTTTGTTCTTGCCTAAAGACAGCTGACAAGTCTCACATTCAACCACCATGTTAATCTTTTAAAGAAAAGTGCCGAAAGTGACTCTCAGATGGCGAGATAATAATAGCACAGATACACATGTGCAACAAAAAAAAAAAAAGAGGATTCTGTGAGTGTTCACTTTTGCTCCTATTAAGAGGCAGGGTGTTCTGATGCTAGTCTAAGAAATGCCCTCAATACTATAATGCCTTGCAATTTATGAGTGATCATCACTCAATATCTCAATAAACATCACACAATATCTCAATATCTCAAATGTCACTCAATATCTATATCTCAATAAACATCACTAACTAGTATCTAGCAATAAACTTTAAACTTATAACTTTAAACATTATTTGACTTCCTTTTGCCCGCAGGTATTAATCACCATATACTGGCTGGGGAAGGCGGCTCAGAACAGCACTTCCTACAGCGGCCCCACCCTGGACCTGAAGGTGTTCGAAGGGCTGTTGTCTCAGATGAAGAAGGTGCTGTGTGTTTCCGGAGAGAGAGAGATGTAGATGTGTCTTCCAGATGTAGAATTTTATTTTGGTATTGCCGACCTTTTACCTGTTTATATTCATATATGCTTTATATATGAATTTGAGAGAGAGAGAGGGATTGGATGTCTGGGCAGGTGGATGTCGTGAGAGTTCTCTTGGCTGAAATGTGTGTGTTTGTGTGTGTGTGTGTGTGTGTTAGGACTCTGAGGATACTGAGACTCTGAGGGGCAGTATCGGGGACAGCGGGTACATTGACAGTGGTGAGGCGGAGCACAGCGAGTCTCTCTCTCCCCCCCACGGCCGGGGCGACTCCTTTGACAGCCTGGACTCTCTGGGGTCCCCCTCCCCCGATGTGCTGATCCCCGCCTGCAGCGAGGGTATGTACTCTGTTTCACTCAGAATTTAGGAGATTCTTGAGGCCCTTTACATTCTTCCTCTCGAACGCACACCAATGCTTCGCCGTGAGACCACCGGGCCTCTTCAGGGAACCGCTAAACACACAGGTAGCACAGCCAAGCTGCCCATTTCACTCACCCTGTGTGCCCTCTGCTGGATGAACACGGAACTGCAACACACTGTCATTTTCTGGTGTTATTGTCAATAATCTTGCCACCATGCAGTTTATGGTTTAGAGAGTTACTGGAGTGTACAGTTTTTTTACCATATTTTTGTGTGCGCGCACACACAGACAAACACACAGTCACTCGGTCGCTGACCAGTCCAGCAATGGGAGTGGGAAGCCGGTTTATCTTTTTCACAAGTCCAGGTCTTTGAGAACATCCCTTTACAAATGAGTCCTTTTGAGTTTTTATTTGTTTTTCAGTTAAATAGGACTTTGTTTTAATTCTCCAATTAACAGATTATTATTTTTCCTTTTTGAAATGTCTTTGTTTGCACATGTCAGAGTTTGGACTAGCTACTCTCATTGTTATAATACAAATATACATAAATATAATTATAATTGTTCTAATAATTTCAAGGGGATATTGAAAATAAGGAATTAGATTTACATTTACATTTTAGTCACTTAGCCAATGCTTTCAATCCAAAGCGACTTTTCCTCAACCAGTAAAAAGCATTCAAATCCATAAATAACGCATGTGGAGCAATTATAACCTAAAAGTTTGTTTTAATTTATTTAATTTTTTACATTTAGAGGAGTGAAATCCCAGTTCTAGTAAATGCCCCCCTCCCACCAAGAGAAACAGGAGAAACCTTTAAAACAAACAAACCCACCCAGTTCAACGGGAACCTGCTGCAGATTTAACAGAGCAGTCTGTACGTTTGAATAAGATGTCAGTCTAAGCGGGACAGGAGATTGCAGTGGATTATGGGACATGTATTTATCAGCAGTGTTGCCCCCCCTGTAGGCCGTGGCAGTGACTCTGAGTGTGACGGACCCCGAAGGCTGCCAGACGTTCAGAAGGACGACATGCTGACCCGTCGCACCATCTGCGCTGAGCCACACCCCACCGCGCCCTTCAACCAGTACCTGCCCAATAAGAGCAGCACCAGCGCCTACGGCCCCGCCCCTCTGCGCAAGAAGAGGCCGGATCCTGAGGAGGTGCAGACCAGTGGGAGCACAGCCACCTCCCCTATTGGAGGAGAGCAACCAATCAGGTAACGACTCTGCCTCACCCAAGTACTTTTCAGCCCGTTTTTCCTCGGCCAGCTGCACCCCTACGGATGGGTTGGAGGCCATTTTCTCCAGTGCACCAGGACTTGTTTTGGGGATGTTATCAGACAGCCTCATTCTGCTGTGTGCTCTCTCAGCCACTGTAAGAGTGCCTTTCGGGTGGCGTCATAGGAGTTATACATATTCGCATAGGATTGGATTTCATGGGCTTTGGTAGTCCACCACTCATTCTTCAACTGTTGCAGTTCACGCTGCACCACCTTTCTCTGCTCTCGCCATCGCTGCTTTAGGGATGTTCATGCAGGGTTGTTGAGGCTGGCTTTGTGGGCTCTATGCATATAGTCCAGAAGAGTGGAGATGTGTGTAGAGTTGTTGTCAAACCAATCCTGGTGTTTTTTGCTGGTATAACCAATGGTGTGAGCTGCTGTCTCTCTCTGCTGTTTTAGTCAGGGGGACCTGCTTCTCTGTCTGCTGTTTTAATCAGGGGGGGCCCTGTCTCTCTCTGCTGTTTTAGTCAGGGAGGCCCTGTCTTTGTGTTGTGTTAAACTTCCTGTGCACCATGTGACCTGCATCATGTCACCCCTGTGACTGGGTCTGTGTTTGGGGTCAGTCGGGTCCCCTGTATGAGACTGGGGGGGGCACAGGTGGAGGGGGGAGCCATCCGGCAGAAAACAGTGACCTGGGGAGGGGAGAGCCGGGCGGAGCCAGCCCTGTGGGAGGGGCCAGAGGAACAGGAAATGCGCAGGATGCAGAAGCTGGAGAAGGCGGGAATCCGCGTGCTTCCTGCTGCCGTGCGCTACCTCAGGTCAGCTGGGGGGAGGGGGGTGAGCTGGCTCTACTAACCACCCCCCACCCTCACACCATCTGAACCACCAAGCCCTTACCCCATCTGAACCCCCACCCTCACCCTGTCTGATCCCCCACACTTACCCTGTCTGATCCCCCACACTTACCCCATCTGAACCCCCACCCTCACCCTGTCTGATCCCCCACACTTACCCTGTCTGATCCCCCACACTTACCCTGTCTGAACCCCCACACTTACCCTGTCTGAACCCCCTCACTTACCCTGTCTGATCCCCCACACTTACCCTGTCTGATCCCCCACACTTACCCTGTCTGATCCCCCACACTTACCCTGTCTGAACCCCCACACTTACCCTGTCTGAACCCCCAAACTTACCCTGTCTAAACCCCCACCCTTACCCCATCTGAACCCCCACTCTCACCCTGTCTGAACCCCCTCACTTACCCTGTCTGATCCCCCACACTTACCCTGTCTGAACCCCCACACTTACCCTGTCTGAACCCCCAAACTTACCCTGTCTGAACCCCCACCCTCACCCTGTCTAAACCCCCATGCCCACCCTTACCCCATCTGAACCCCCACCCTCACCCTGTCTGAACCCCCACCCTTACCCTGTCTAAACCCCCACCCCCACCCTTACCCCATCTGAACCCCCACCCTTACCCCATCTAAACCCTCACCCTGGTCAAACCCCCTACCCCCCTCACTGCCTGTGGTGGGGGTCATGTTTATTTTTACTCCAGTTTGTTAAAAGCGCGTTCTCTGCTTGAGAAGGACTTCTGAACGCTCTGCATGCATTTGAGTTCATCGTCTGGCACCCGCAGTGAGGTCTCGTAGCTCCATGTGACAAAAACACATGACTGATCACATGGGAGCTGTACGACCTGCTGCTCTCGTATCTACAGCCAGTGCGTATCTGAGGAGATGGTGTTTTTCCCGGAAGCTTTTCCTTTACTCCTGCACTAGGTGTGGTTCAAGGAGGCTGATACGCTGCATAGCAGCGATGATTGTTAATGCACTTAAAAACCGACGTGGCTTACCATCTAATACTAAAGTGATGCATATCGATGTGCTTGTGGCGCATGTCCTATAGTTTAACATGACATGACTGCTTAAAATACCAACAAGTCTGTGCAAGTTGCTTCAGTATCACACAGGAGGCATCGTGTGGGTGCGGATTGTGCTGTTTGAATGTCGGCAGTAATGATAATCCTGAACAATGAAAATGGGCCTGCCTGATGTTGCTCCATTTCTGTGCGTATATGAGTGTGTGTGCGAGCGCATGTGAAAGGGGTAGAGTTGGTAGGTTGAGGAGAGTTTTCTGGAGCTGGGTATCTTGCCGACATTAAAGCAGCTTGTTTTAACGCTCCAGCCTCAAACACGTGGCAGAGGAGGAGCCAATGGAGGAAGCCACACCCCCTTGCCCCAGCATCGTACTGCGCAAGGCCAGCGACTTCCTGCAGCAGGCAGAGCAGGCCTGGGCCTCTGACGAGGAGGAGGACGACGAAGGGCGCCGGCTGCCGGACGTGCAGAAGGACGACCTGGCATCCCGCCGTGCCAGAATGAGTCATTCAGCTCCCAGGGTGCACCACTTCCTGCCCTCGGCCAGCGATGGCCATGTCAGGGAGGAGTGGGAGGGGCTCCGTCGGGCGTGGCAGCGGGCGGCCCTCAGGTCAGCCTCTGGGGCGTGGCATGTGGGCCTGTTTTTAACGGAACGGCGTGCTGGAAACGACTCACCCCATTAACACCACGAGACTCTCTGTCTGCATGGAGCCTGCCTGAACTGCAGGTGTTGGATGCATTGCAGTGCTGATGCACATCCATACTGTAACGGTGATTTAATCTGGGAGAATGGAGCACACCCTTACTGTAACAGTGCCTGTGTGAGGTTGGGTCTTGCTGTGGGCTGGGTGTGCCTGTGATGGACAGCTAATGGGCGGAGCTTGTGTGAAAGGGATTCCCTGATTGGTTGTTGCTTGCTCTTGCTGAACTTGTTGCATTCATCCTGTTTTACCTGTTACACTCCTGCCCTGCTACACTCATCCCCCCTGCCCTGCTACACTCCTCTCTCCTGCTGTTTTTTTCACATTTTATTTTTCTTTGCTCATTCTCTCCTTGATTTTTCCCACTTCTGTTTTGTTTGCCTTGCATTGTGCTGTATGTCTGTGCGTGCGTGTGTGTGTGTCTCTGTGTGTGTGTGTCTGTGTGTGTGTGTGTGTCTCTGTGTGTATGTATGTGTGTGTCTCTGTCTGTGTGTGCGTGTGTGTATGTGTGTGTCTGTGTGTATGTATGTGTGTGTCTCTGTCTGTGTGTGCGTGTGTGTATGTGTGTGTGTAAAACACCCCAGTGAAAGTGAGGCTCACACCGCCCCCTGTAAAGAGGAGGAGGAGCAGGAGGGGGGGCGGGGCCCCCAGGCCCTCCCCAACCTGGAGAAGGACGATCTGTCCCGCCGGAGAGCGCAGAGCCGACCCCCCCCCAGGGCCCCCCCACAGCCCTTCATAAACGCCTCCATCACCCCCTCCGACCTGCAGACGTGGCAGCGCCTCAAAATGTCCACCGAGCCCAGGTGCCTCACCACTCCATAGGGACTATACCGTTTCCCATAATGCACTTCTCATAAACACCAATACTCTGCTTCTGATAAAACAGCAGGAGAGAACAAACACACTCCAGCAAGGTCCTGACTTAAGGTGCAGTTTCAAAGTGGCTTATTGTTAAATGCAATGATCACTTTCTGTTTCCCTCTTCTGAGGAAATGGAAACACCAAACAGTGTTTGTTTCTCTCTGGCCCTTTACTACACTTCTGGTGCTCATAATGGTAAAGTGTGTGAAAGCCCAGTGATCTGGTTGTGTGGAGAGAACGTAGTGGTAAATTGTGCAAAAGCCCGGTGATCTGGTTGTGTGGGGAGAAGTCTGGGCCCTTATGTTTGCCAAGAGGTTTAGCTCTCCAGGTTTCTGCCGATCACGCTGGTCTGGTGTTCATGTGATGCCTTAAGTTGCAGCATTTGGACTCTCGTACTCCTGTGGAAATTGTCTCCTGTTGCTGCGGTGGTCTGCTTGTTAAACTCCCCCTATGTGTGGCAAAATTCTTTAGATCCAGATTACATTTGCATTTTACATTTCACACATTCGTCTGACACGGTTCTCTGTAACTACTTACAATGAGTTCAAACATCTCAAGTCCTGATTCATGAGGCGTGCAGTAGTTGAGCCTTAGCGCCTTGGTGATTGGTCATTTTTATTTTTCCATACATATACTGTATACTTTATTTTTGTGTGGCAAACATAATATGGCTGTAATACACCGATGAGCCAAGACATTATGACCACCTGTCTAATATGCTGTTGGTCCTCCGCATGCTGCCAAAGCAGCTCTCACCCGCTGAGGCATGGACTGGACAAGACCTCTGAAGGTGCCCTGTGGTATCTGACACCAAGATGTTCGCAGCAGATCCTTCAAGTCCTGAAAATTCTGAGGTGGAGCCGCTATGGATTGGACTTGTTGTTCCAGCACATCCCACGGATTCTTGATCGGATAGAGATGTGAGGAATTTGGAGGCCTGGGCAACACCTTAAACTCTTTTTCATGTTCTTCAAGTCATTGCCAAAGAATGTGTGAGAGTGTGGCCGGGCGCATTATCCTGCTGAAAGAGGCCACTGCCATCGGGGAATATCATTGCCAGGGGTGTACCTGGTCCACAACGATGTTTAGGTAGATGGCACGTGTTAAATTGACGTCCTCTTGAATGCCCAGACACAGGGTTTCCCAGCAGAACATTGTCCAGAGCATCACACTCCCTCCTCCGGCTTGTCTTCTTCCCGCAGTGCATCCTGGTTCCATCTCTTCCCCAGGTAAACAGTGTACACGTACCTGGCTGTCCACATGATATAAAAGAGAACAGGACTCATCGGACCTTCTATCGGTCCAAGGTCCAGTTCCAATGCCCGTGTGCCCATTGTAGGAGCTTTGGGCAGTGGACAGGGGTTAGCATGGGCACTTGATCTGACCGGTCTGTGACTACGCAGCATCATGCCCAGGAGGGATGCACTGCGTATAGTGACACATTCCACCTGTGGCCATCATTAAAATCTTCTGCGGCTTGTGCCACAAGAGCCCTTCTGTCGGATTGGTCCAAACGGGAGAGCCTTTGTTGCCCTTGCGCATCGATGAGCCTTGGGCGCCCAACCCACTGTTGCCGGTTCGTGGTTTGTCCCTCCTCGGATCAATGTCAGTATGTACACCACCACTACTGACCGGGAGCTCCACACAAGCCTTGCTGCTTTGGAGATGCTCTGATCCAGTCTTCCAGCTATCATGATTTGGCCCTTGTCTTTACACCTGCCCATTTCTCCCACATCCAAAACATTGACTAAGAGAACCAACTGTTCACTTGGCGTCTAATATATGCCAGACCTTGATATGTGCCATTGTTACGAGATAATCAAAGTTATTCGCTTCATCTGTGAGTGGTCATAATGTTTTGGCTCATCGGTGTATATATTATGTGAACATACTGTAATATCACTAACTTACCTGGACATGTTTGAGGTATAATGAATTGGATATCATTTTATATTTATGGCTGTGCTTGCAGCATGCATGGTTACTATGGTTACTCCTCAGTGCTTTAAGCAGGACTTATTTACCCTGCCGTAGTGAGACCCCTCCCCCTGAGATGTCCCATGCCATCCCCTGTAAAGAGGAGGAGGAGCAGGAGGGGGGGCGGGGGCCCCAGGCCCTCCCCAACCTGGAGAAGGACGATCTGTCCCGCCGGAGAGCGCAGAGCCGACCCCCCCCCAGGGCCCCCCCGCAGCCCTTCATAAACGCCTCCATCACCCCCTCCGACCTGCAGACGTGGCAGCGCCTCAAAATGTCCACCGAGCCCAGGTGCCTCACCCCACCCCCCTACTGCACCAGCATCACAGACCTCCCAGACCTGCCTGAGTAGCCTGATCTCTGTAGAGCAGCAGATATAACAGACGCAGGTTAGGGAACAGCATGAACAGTTTGGGGGATGATGGTTGGTTGGACGTGGCTGTGATTTCAGCAGACTACCAGGGAAATTGTTGTCAGGGAGACGGCTGTCAGGGAGACCACTGTTTCCGATGCTCCATGAAAGAGCTGCTTAATGTGGCAGATTCTTTTTTTTTTTCTGCTCTTCTGGTTGTTACCCAGGAGGCTGTGTGCTACATATCAGTGGCTTGGCCTTGAAGCCCCATCTGTCTGTAATATTCAGTGCACATCATTGCCCTTATTTTTCCACAAGAATGTTTCTCTCGCGCAGTGTTTTTCAGGGAAATAAAACTATCAAAGTTTTTGATAGTTCCCAGCGTTCCCGTTTCCAGTCTGATTAGAGGATGTTTATAAGGTGAAGCCCTGGGCACCGTTCATCCTGTAGTAATGCTCTACCCTGCCCATCTCTGTGTGATTTGGGGGTGCAGTGAGGAGCCCCCTGTGTGCCAGGCCTGTCTGCAGAAGGGCTCCCTGCCCTCGGAGCAGGACCACCTGCTGCCCTCGGAGCAGGAGGACCATGCCCTGCGGCCGGTCCCAGCCCAGCACAGCGCCCCCTCTGGCCGGCCACGCTTTGTGCACTTCGGCCCTGTGACCGAGATGGACCAGCAGCTCTGGGAGCGGCTCCGCATCGCCCAGCCGGGGCAGGAGGAGGAGCTGGGGGTGGGGCCGGGGAGCGAGGCCCAAACCCTCCGCCGCCTCCTCGCCTCAGCGGCTGTGGCCACGCCCACTATTGGCCTGAGCTCCCAGCTGACTGACAAGCCGGCCAGGTATGGCCAAGACATGCTGTGCTGGGCTGTGGTGCTTATATACACTCACACGCAAACATACACACACTCACATTATGCATGCAGAAATCCCTGTGCATGCATGCACACACATAGATGCAGACATGCACAGACACAAGCACGCAGACCTGTATATGCATACACACAATCACATAAATGCACACGTGCACACATTCATGCACACAGACGAATGCATGCAGATACACGCGTGCATGGACTCATGCATATAGACAAATGTATCCACGCACACAGACATGCACGCAGGCACAGGTGCTCTGACACTGACTGCTCGGATCTGCTGTGAATTCTCTGCATTGTGCCCCACGCTCTCTCCTTGGCGCAGTTGTGTCGTTCTGCAGTCCTGTGCTGTTCTCTGTAGCTCTGACCAATCCTGGCGGACTGGGCTCCACCCAACTGACTGTACCTGCAGCGTCTCACCTGACTGCACTGCTGTACCGGCAGTGTCTGACCTGACTGCGCTGAAATGAGATCCTTCTCATATCTAGTGCAATTCCTCTCTAGATTGAACACATTTTGTGTGTTATCACAGGTCCACAGGTCCTCACACCTGTACTAGCATTGGTATTATCGTTGTAGTGTTTAATTTCTCCCCTTTGCTTTTTGCGTTGCTTGGTTTACCTTTGACACCTGTGAATTTGAGTTGATGGGAGGTGATGCTTGGTGTGGTGGTGACAGAACAGCTGTGTGGGAACGTCTGTCCCTCAGTGTGCACGGAGCGTCTCTCACCGTGCCTCTGTTCCCCCTGGCCCTCGGGTCCTGCAGTGCCGATGTGAGCGATGGAGACTCGGCCCCCCTGGCAGCTGCAGACTGTGCGCTGGACCAAACATCGCTGTACGAGCAGGCGTGCCGGGAGAACCAGGCTCTGGACCAGAAGCTGGCCCACTACAAAGAACGTGAGGAGGAGGAGGACGATGAAGAGGCAGGGGAAAGGGAGGGGAGGCAGCCTGACCTGCAGAAAGATGACATGCTGGTGCGAAGGACTGGGGTTTGTCAGAAGCCTGGTACGGGCTCCTCCTTCAACAGATTCCTCCCTCTGCCGGGGTCCTTCAGGGGGACTCCCAAAATCAAAACCGAGGCCTTGCCCTATACCCCCAAAACCAAGGCCGAGGCCCTGCCCTCTACCCCCCAAACCAAGACGGATCCACCCCCAGATATCCCCAAAATCAAGACAGAGGGCCTGCCCTCTACCCCCCAAACTGAGATGGATACACTTCCAGATATCCACAAAATCAAGACAGAGGGCATGTCAGATACCACCAAAACTAAGATGGAGGCCCTGCCCGATAACATGCAGAGAGAGCCTTTTCTGGACAGCTCCAAAAGTAGGGTGAAGATGAACCTCAGCAAACCCCAAACCAGACAGGAGCTCAGGTGGGCAGAGCCCTCTTGCTGACGTGTGCATATATGCCTTGTCATTAACACATGTGCACATGTGTGCTTGTCATTAACATGTTTGGTGGACTGCAGTGGTTAATTTGTGGCTTTGTGAAGGTGAGAATGTTGATTTACAGGTAAATATGTGATGTTTTTTTGAGGTTGCCAGTTTAGTGGCAGGTTGGCTGTTTTGCGTGTCCCTGGTGTGTCGCATGATTGAACCGGTGATTTATAAAGGCATTGAACATATCAGCCTTGTCCTGGATGGTCCATCTTCAGCTGATGGTTGCTTTGTGAATTGTTTTCGGTGATTTTAGTGCACTGGTGAATAATACTGTATTCATTTTCAAAATATTTTATTCTTTAAAAAGTTTACCAAAACTCAACTAAAGTGCTAATATTTTGAGCAATTTGAACTTTCTATGTGAACTATCCCAGGATAAACACCCAAGACTCGTCTGCCCAGCCTGCTTTTGGTGTTTTTGCATGATGGAAAAACAGTGACTCATGTTCTAGTCTTTGGCTCTCAGTGCTTGGTTTGTCATTCCATAGTGTTGCCACTTCAGTGCTTCATCACCCAGACCCCCAGAAAGACAGGATAAATCACCCAGACCCCGAGAAACGCATTGCTGCCTCTGCCAAACCTGTTCCTGGAGTAGCAGAGATGATCCAAGTGGCCACTGCCTACTACGGCAGTCCTGATGACTACAACAGTGATGATGATGATGAGTATGAAGAAGAGAGCCATCCAGATTTGGGGAAAGATGACATGCATGCACGCAGAACTGGGCAGTTCCAGAAAGTTCCAGGGGGTGGTGTTACACCAGCCATCAATCCTTTCTTACCTGTGCCTGGATCTGTGAAATTCAAATCTACGCCTACACCCACCTCCAGTCCCTCGTCTCCTTACGTCAAACCTTTGGAGTCGGAGCCAGTGTCAGACGCTCACAGGTCAGAGGAAATGGCTCCTCTTTAAAGGCAGTGTTTTTGTTTGTGGGGCATGTTGGGGGTTGTATCGGACTGCTGTTGTTTCTTTGATGCAAGTCTCCTTGAACACCGATTTTCCATTGAGCTGTATGAATGATGAATATTTTTTTAGTGATCTCTCCCTCCCCTCAAATATTCTGTGGATTTGAATAAGGCTGAGCAGGTCTACTTGCTGCTGATGGCAATTTTAGTTTCATGTTCTATTAATTATTTTTCTGTTATGGGGGAAGATAATGATGATCATATTGATGAACATACATGACATGCTGTTTCTGCAATTCCCTTTTTTCCATAGTTGGTTATATGAATACTGTAAAATATTTAGTACATTTCTCATGTTGACAGCTTACGTATATCTGAAATGTCCCACCCCCTTCCCAGCTCGCCCACTTGTGTAACTGAGTCATTCTCTCGGCAGCAGCTCAAGCTTGTTCTCGGCAGAGCTAAACTGCCCACCCGTGCCTGCTGCTACCAGGACGACTGCTACCACAACAACCTCCACCTCCATGACGAGTCCCATCACCCTCTCCCCAAAACACAGCGCTGCCCCCTCTGCACCCCCCCTGCCCCTCTCCAGCACCCTGCAGAGCGAGCCCCGCCGCAGACCCTCCTGGTTAGATGATCTCCCCCCAATGTGAGACTCCTCATCCTCAGAGCCTGTGATTTCTATGGTATTCATAGCTCTGCCCGTCCTAAGAGCCTTTGATTTCTATGGTATGCATGGCTCCACCCATCCTAAGAGCCTGTGATTTCTGTGGTATTTCTGGTAGCATCTTAATTTAATCTGTTTCGATCCTAACTCAGAACCTAAGTCTTTTAAAGGCAGCAAATGGTATACAGAAGTCTCCAGAACCTGTGACTGTGTGTCTCGGAGTTCTCCTTTGCAGGTGTAAATGCTAATGTCTGATTACTGAGCACTGCGTAGGTTGATCCACAGCTGTGTAGGGATCTAATCTCAACTTAAAATAACACCTCCATTTATTCTGTCTGCAGCAGAACAGCAAATGCATTCATGTGTCTCGGTTGTGTGTTATGTGCCATAACCTGATGCTACCCTACCATAATATATCATCCTGCTCTTCCAGAATTAATGACGCATCAATATGGTGATGTAAATATCCACATCCAGTATGTAATATGATTCTTAAGCAGATATTTTGTTGAATATTTTATGAGTTGCAGGGTGGGGCCTGTCTCTCTTGCGCTGGGCTGGGGAGGGCTGGGTTGGGTTGGGCTGGGTTAAGCTGGTCTAGGCGGGGCTAGGCTGGGCTGTTTTGGGGCTGGTTTAGGGCTGGGCTGGGTTGGATTAGGGCTAATGAATGCATATTCCCTGCTGGATCCTTGCTGGCTGTAATTGGTGCAAATAATACTACATCTGCAGATGAATGAGAGCAGCAGCACGTATACAATTTATTAGAAGCAGTAATTCATGAAGTAATTCACTGAACATCCACTCACGGTGAGGTGCCCCTGGCTGAAACATCGCTGTATTCCTGGTTAAGCTCTCGAATTACATTCCCATCTCTCCTGTTTTTCTGCTGGATTGGCTGCTGTCAAACGCAGACATGTATGTATTAAATACGTTTGCTGTATTGTGATTTTGCGGTTTGGCAGGGTGTAGGCCCGTGACCGTTTCCTGTTGCCTGTTTGCAGGAGCGTGAGCATGACGGACATGCGGTGTGAGGAGACAGCGGAGCAGGCCCTTGGCGAGGCGCGGCAGGAGCTCATGCAGAGCCAGTACAACCAGCACCGTGAGGAGGAGAGCCAGTGGCAGGATGTGAGTGAGCCACCATGGGGCGCCATTGCCTCAAATGCCTGCCACTATAGCCACTGTTACAAACACCTGCTTCTATAGCCACCGGCCCAAATACCTGCTACTGTAGCCACTGCCACAAATACCTGCTACTGTAGCCACTGCCTCAAATACCTGCTACTGTAGCCACTGCCCCTAATACCTGCTACTGTAGCCACTGTCTCAAATACCTGCTACTGTAGCCACTGTCTCAAATACCTGCTACTGTAGCCACTGCCCCAAATACCTGCTACTGTATCCACTGTCTCAAATACCTGCTACTGTAGCCACTGTCTTAAATACCTGCTACTGTAGCCACTGCCCCTAATACCTGCTACTGTAGCCACTGTCTCAAATACCTGCTACTGTAGCCACTGCCCCTAATACCTGCTACTGTAGCCACTGCCTCAAATACCTGCTACTGTAGCCACTGCCCCAAATACCTGCTACTGTAGCCACTGCCCCTAATACCTGCTACTGTAGCCACTGCCCCAAATACCTGCTACTGTAGCCACTGTCTCAAATACCTGCTACTGTAGCCACTGCCTCAAATACCTGCTACTGTAGCCACTGCCTCAAATACCTGCTACTGTAGCCACTGCCCCTAATATCTGTAAGTTTGAATTTGTGGGGCAACGGCCTCTGATGACAGGTCTTACCCAGGAGCAGCTCATCTGGTGGTATTGTTCCAGCGTGCAGAGTAGAAAGTCGTAGGGGAGTGTGGGATCAGCTGACGAAGTGATGATGATAATGATGATGATGGTGATGATGATGATGATGGTGATGATGATGGTGAAGGTGGTGGTAATGATGATGGTGATGATGATGAGGTGGTGAAGGTGATGATGATGGTATCATGCTCTTTGTTTCTGAAATGGCAGGACCTGGCTCGCTGGAAGAACCGCAGGAGGACTGCGTCTCAGGACCTGATAAAGAAGGAGGAGGAAAGGAAGATGATGGAGAGATTGATGGTTAGAGATGACAGAGCGTCCCAACGGAGAAAGAGCATCAAGACCTACAAGGAGATTGTGGAGGAAAAGTATGAAAACACAGCATATAATGCTCCTTTCATTGTGTGTGTGTCTGTGTGTGTGTTTACCTGCCTCTCCCTTATTAACAGTGGCTATATTCAGACAAGAGGTGGAAAATCTAGGTTCAGGAAGTTTAAGTCCTTTGCAGTATTTTGTTGCAATCACCTGGATTTGATAATTAGCACAATTCTGGAGCCGGAAGGTAGAAGTACTGAGTAAAATCAGCTGGCTGAATGAATGGGTGGAGGAAACACATTGCAGGATCCCTGGACTCCGACCTCTTGGCCCCTACTCTCTCTGTAAATCTCATGGTCGTGGTCTGACCGCGGTTCTCTCTTCAGGGAGCGCAGAGAGCAGGAGCTGCATGATGCGTACCGCAGCGCGTGTTCCCCTGAGGAGGCTGCCACCGTGCTGCGTCGCTACGCCCAGCGCTTCACCCTCAGCGACGCCGCTCTGGAGAGACTGCAGCTGTCCAAACCGGCAGAGCTCGCTGCCCCTGGCCCTGCCCCCTCAGCTGGCCCCACGCCTGCGGCCCCTGGCCCTGCCCCCTCAGCTGGCCCCACGCCTGCGGCCCCTGGCCCTGCCCCCTCAGCTTGCCCCACGCCTGTGGCCCCTGGCCCTGCCCCTTCCCCTGTGGCCACTGGTCCCGCCCCCTCACTTGGCCTCTCCTCCTCTTCAGGCCCCACCCCTTCCCAGACCACAGACTCCTGCTCTGTTACCACTACCCTGATTCCTAAGTTCTCTGCCACACTGGAGACTTCAACTATGGCCCCTGTACAGGCCTACGCCCCATCCTGCACCGCCCCCAGCAAGCCTGTGCCCCTTCTGACACCCAAACCATACAGCCAGCCCTCGAGCTCACAGAGAGGCAGCATTTCAGTCAAGGTGAGGCTCCTGTGTGTGTGTGTGTCCACAGGCTGATGAGGCGTGTGTGTGTGTGTGTGTGTGTGTGTGTGTGTGTGTGTGCGTTTTCCACCAGGCCGACGGTGTATGTGCGTGTGAGCACACAGGCTGATGGTGTGTGTGTGTGTGTGTATGTGTGCGTGAACACAGGCTGACGTATGTGTTTGTGTTTTCCTGCAGGCTGCTGTGTGTGCACAGGCTGATGGGGTGTGTGTGTGTGTGTGTATGTCCGCAGGCTGACTGCATGCTGAGGGTTAATGGAGACGCTGGGGAGCCCTTCAACAGAGCTATTAGGGCGGGACCAAGGGCGGGGCCTACAACACCAGTTCAGGCTCCTCCCACCACTGCACAGGCTCCTCCTACCCCAGTACAGACTCCACCCACTTCAGTATATGCCTCTCCCACCCCATTGCAGGCTCCTCCCACCCCAGTACAGGCTCCTGTTGCCCAGAGGAAGGACACGCCTCCCAGCCAACCTGACCAGGAAGCCACACCCTCCCACCCCAGGCCCCTGCCCACAGTAAGGACTGCCTAATGTAATGTCGATGTTATGAGCCTGGTGAAGTAGTGGGAGTTTGTTTTGGGGATGAGCGATGAGGGGTCAGCTGACCTGTCTCTCTCTCACAGTGCCATAGGGCCCTGGGTGTGTCTCAGGGTGTATATGGACCAGCACAGAGCCCAGCTGAGCCCACAGAGGGAGGGGCCCACACACCTGGCTCTCCTCTGCTGCCAGGTAACCTTGAGTCGCTTCTCACTGATACAGGTACAGAGCTCCGGCACACAGATCAGCTCCGGCTCACAGATGAGCTCTGAAACAGGAACTGGAAATGCACAAACTGAACTCTCTGATTGCCCTATTACAGTCGAGCTTCTGTTTTCACTTTATCAGTTTTCATTTTGTGATATTTTTGGTGTCTGAGGTCATGGTAAAATGTAATTCTTCCTTCTCTCCTTCCTCCCACTGAATTATTATTGGGTGTGATTTCTGGGAAATCTAGAAATCATTGTAAAGTCTGGCCGTTACTGTAAACATTTCTTCAAATTCTAACTGTACAGGTGATGTTTTCAAGTCAAAATAGAACCTGAAATACATGTTCTTGTCAAATGTATTTGTATGATGTGGGCTCAACTGCTCCTTAATCAACACTTCCCTTTCTTCTGGCGCAATGCCATCTGCTCTTCAGAGGGCTCCTCTTTTCAAAAAACATTTAATTTTTTTTGAGAATATTATGCTCTGCTCCTATCAACTACTGGCCTGTCTCCCTTTCGACCTTATCTAACTAAAACTCTGGAACATGCTGTCTGTTCTCAACTGTCTACTTATCACCTACAGAACGGTTTTCACAATCCCAACCAATTCAGCTTCAAGAGTGGCCACTCCACTGAGACCACCCTACTCGCGGTCACTAAGGCACTCCACTCTGCTAGAGCCAAACCTCTCTCCTCTGTCCTCCTCTTCCTCGACCTGTCGGCAGCCTTTGATACAGTAAACCACAAGATTCTGCTCTCATAGCTGACTGGCATGGGCTTCAAAGGATCTGCAACCGCGTGACTGACTTCCTACCTCTCCAATCATTCCTACCAGGTGACCTGGATGGCCGCAGGGCTCAGTCCTTGGTCCCCTCCTCTTCCTCTTCTGTACAGCATGTCTCTTGGTTCTGTTATCTCTTTTCTTCTCATAGTTATGCCGATGAAACACAACTCTTTCTTTCCTTCCATCCTGATATTCAGGTCACCTCGCAGATCTCTGCCCGCTTGGCTGGCATCTCTGCATGGATGACGTCCCCCCACCCCAAGCTTAACCTTGGCAAGACTGAACTCCTTTACATCCCTGCTCTTTCTGCCCATCCATCCTCTCCGACAATCAGCTTCTCACTGACTGTGTAGTATCCCCCTCCCGCAAAGTAAAAAATCTTGGAGTGACTCTTGATATAAATCTCAGCTTTGCCACAGACATATCCTGCACTGGCAGAGGCTGCAGGTTCTTCCTCCATATTCGTCATATCCTAACGGAGAAAGCCAACTTCTAGTCCAGGTGCTCGTCCTCTCTTGCCTGGATCACTGCAAGCCCCTCCAGCTGGTCCAGAATGCTGCAGCCCACCTGACCACCGGTCAACCCAGGTTGGCTCGCCACTTTTCATCGCTATCCACTGGCTGCCTATTGCTGCACGTATCCACTACAAGGCGTTAGTGTTGGCATTCCAGGCTGCTAAGGGGACTGCCCCACTGTGCATCCAGACTTTAATTGCACTCTACACCCCAGCAAGACCACTCCAGTCTTCCAACTCTGGTCACCTTGTGGTCCCCTCATTACCACAGTGGCGGAATGACCTGCCCATATTTTGACTCTGTCTGTCTCCAACACATTCAGAATGGAAGAATTCCTCCCGATATTTTGACTCAGACTGAAAATACACCTTTTCAGTGTACATTAGTCCTCCATCTTGATTCACCCACCCTCCCAATGTCTTCTATGCCCTTTAAAAAATAGAATAAAAATCTGCACTTATTATGACTATGGTTTTTGATTATGACTGGCTACGGTCATACAGTCACTTATGGATTTTATGCTTTACACTTGTTGAGGAATGTATGCTCTTTTAAATCACTTTGGATTAAAAATGTCTGCGAAATGATTAAAATGTAAATCTAACTGTGAAAGTTAGTTTATACAGTGCAGTGTCCTTAACACTGGCTCTCTTGTGTGTTTTCACAGAGGGCAGGGAGAAAGACAGCTCGTCTGTAAGTATCTGATTGGTTCAGTCCTCTGTCTGTGATGAGTCTCTCTGGCCAATCATCACGATTATGAAATTGTGCAGAAATCATGAAAACCTGTGTAATCCATCTATTTATTTGTCTTCTCATATGGTTTTGTATTAAGTATTTTGTTTTAATGAATAGGCTGGATGAAGAGGCTCATAGTCATATTGTAATGAACCCTAACTCTGAGCCTAATGTGGATCAGCAGGTGGATCACTGGTCCTGGGATCCTGATGAGGAGCGGAAGAGGCAGGAGAGATGGCAGCAGAAGCAGGAGCTCTTGCTTCAGGTGTGTTACCTGAAATGCCCCACCCTGCTATACCCCACTCACCCCACCCTCCCCCACTCTACACCCTGCTTCACCCTTTTTTAAACCTTCTGGCCAGATGTGTGTGTGGTTGTGTGCCTTTCAAATAGCTTCTTTTTTGCCTCCTATCTCCTCGTTCTTTGCCTGGCCTGGAAATCCGTCAACGTCCACCATCTTTAAGGAAATTACAGCCCATTAAATATTCCTTTTAAGTGCTAGCTAGAAGTTAGAGCTAGAGACTCCCAAATGTTTCTTGAGCAAGAAAACATGAACGCATCCTTTGCGGAAGTATTTGTTTGGAATGCGTGACACATAAATGATCGACCTGTGGATCCACCTCTCCCCATCTGCCACATCTATAACTGACGTGATTTCGAACTGATGTTTGAAGGAGCAACGACATTCTATTTGCCTAATTCACGTTTTTTGATTGCCCCATCTTCACTGCCTATTTTTCTGGCTTCTCCTGATGGGTAGAGCTTGGAGCAAGGAAAGGAAGAAGGAGGTGAAAAATAAGGGGCTGGAAAGAGCCCCAGGTGTGGGTTGGTTGTGCGTGTTCCCCTGTTTGGCCCGTGTGACCCGTGTCATGTGATGTGGGCAGGAGCGGTATGAGCAGGAGCAGGAGAAGCTGAAGAGGGAGTGGGAGAAAGCGCAGATGGAGGTGCAGGAGGAGGAGAGGAGGCACCATGAGGAGGTGAGTGGCCCTTTTACAGTAAAGCAGTAGTCATGGAAACTGCTTTCAGACATTAGCATTATCGTTGATAATTGCCGTCCCTGTTTGCGTACTCCTTAAAGTGAACTCTGGGAGGAGAGTTTCCAGATGATTCTGTGGGTTAATCAGAACTACAGATGTATCTACAGATGTACAATTTTACTTTCACATGGAGAGGCTGATGGAATAGTTCAATACAAATGAAAAATTTGTTTCCTGAGTGCTATTTTGGGGCTGCTGTGCCCTGCAGGAAAGGAGGATTTTGGAGGAGACGATGCCCTCCCTGAGCCCCCGCTCCTCAGCATTGTCCTCCCCCCTCCGTGGGGGCCTGTCCCCACCTCCCGGCCCCCAGGACCTCACCCTCCCATCGCCAGCCAACATGGAGCTAAAGCAGGAGCAGCCTGTGCAGGCGGTGAGGAGGGGCCAGACTCTGGAGTGGGAGGGGCCAGACTCTGGAGTGGGTGGGGCCAGACTCTGGAGTGGGTGGGGCCAGACTCTGGAGTGGGCGGGGCCAGACTCTGGAGTGGGAGGGGGCAGACTTTGGAGTGGGTGGGGCCAGACTGGCTGGAGAATGACTGATATGCTAGAATACTCTTGTAAATAACCATGCAGTCTCACTCAAATAGTTGGCAAGTTCACAAGTATAAATAATGATATGTTCTAGTTGGCTAATATGACATTTGGGCCAATAAATGTTTTTTCAGAAGGTGCTTTTTGAGCATGGGTCACCTTCCCCACTTCATTAGTTTATACTTGAGGCTCATCACCCAAGGGAGTGCATTCCTATGTTTCACAGGTCAGGTATAAGGGGGGAAATAAACACTGAAATGGGCAGCAGCCTATCCTAAGCCTTCCTAAGTCCAGCACTGGGTGCAGCCTGTAGCCTAGTGGCTAAGGTACATGACTGGGACGCGGAAGTTGGTGGTTCAAGCCCCGGTGTAGACACGATAAGATCCATGCAGCTGTTGAGCCCTTGTGCAAGGCCCTTAACCCCACATTACTCCCCAGGCACTGCTGCCCACTGCTCCTAAGTAACTATAATGGGTCAAATGCAGAGTACAAATTACCCCGCGGGGTTCAATAATGTATATGTTCAAACTTCTTCTAACTGCAATGCTAACACTAACCTTAATGCTAACCCTTGAGAATGCTGCTCTGTCCTCAGTGGGGGAACCATAATGTTAGCCATGAGTGACCCACCTGAATTTTTAGAGCTGTTCTGATTTATGGTGGTGTGTCTCCCCCACAGGTGTCACCAGAGGAAGCACTCATGGGACAGAAGGACCGCAGTGAGACACACAGGTACTAATTGGCAGATATTTAATTTCTGTTAAAGCTGCAATAGGTAAGATTTTTGTGTTAAAACATTGTTACAAGACCATTGTAAATCTCTTCCTATCATTGAAAAAGGCTTGCTGACATGTTGGCTCACCCTCTGCCTGTGTTTAAAGGTCCTTAAATTCTGGTTTCAAAATATACAGTTGACGGGCTGGCACTCTGTACCAAAACATTGCATAGCTGGACAATAATTCAAGCTCAATGGTTGTAAATTGGTTCTAATTGCCACAGCCAATGGCGTTTCAACGTCAGCATGTTCACAGAGAAGGGGTTGGATAAACTGTGTTGTGGTTTGAGAAATTCCTCACTTGACCGTTAGAAGTCCAAAATGACCTATTGTACCTTTAAAATAAAAAATTAAGACAAAATGGGTGGAGCCAGGGAAGCTGTTTCTGTCTGTTCCAGTTTTCAACACCAGGTGTCACCAGTATCTGTAATTTATAGTTTTTCACTTTAGTTTTTTAGTTGCTTGAAGCTAATTTTTTAGCAAGTACATTTGTGAAACTGAAACATTTGTTTCGGACAAGCTGTCCGGAGATATACTACCCCCCACCTCTCATCTCTACCCCCCCAGAGTCTCGCTGCCCCTGACCCCAGTCCTGCCGGAGCTGAATGCAGCTCCTCACCAGAACGGCCAGAGTCTCCCTGCAGAGCCGAGCAGAAGCACAACGCCCCAACAACAGCCTTTCAGTGAGAAACACAGAAACACACCTCACAAAAATGCCGCACACACACACACATACACACACACAACACACCTCACGAGCACATATGCACACACACACCCGACACGCACATACACCCACACACACACACACCCCTCACACACTCCTCTCATACATCTCTCACACACTCCACCCCCCCCCACACACTCCACACACCTCCCACTCCACACACACACACAGCTCACTGTCACACTTCGCACACCAGTAATATAGAGTTGTGTATGTGTGCACAGACTCACCCTGGAGCAGTAAACAGGCCCAGAGTGCACAGCAGGAGGCAGAGAAGATGCAGAAGAAGACTGCGTCTTTAGATCGCAACCTCAACCCACAGCCTGGAAGAGCAAAGAGGTGTGTGCGTGTGCTTGTCCCTGCATGTGCGGACATCATCCGTGTGTTTCATTTTGTGGTTTGTGCTGGCTGTAGTTTTATGTTTGTGTAATTCCTGGAGTGTGTGTTTTACTGTTTGTGAAATGTAAGGGGTGTGCGTTAGTGTGTGTGAAATGTAGGGAGTGTGTTAGTGTCTGTGAAATGTAGGGGGTATGTTTTAGTGTGTGTAAAATGTAGGGGGTGTGTGTTAATGTTTGTGAAATGTAGGGAGTGTGTGTTAATGTTTCTGAAATGTAGAGTGTGTTAGAGTGTGTTCGTGTTTGTCAAAGGTCTGGCTTGTCTGCAGGTGTGGATCTTGTGAAAATGTAGCGACAAACTCATCACCTGCAAACTCATCTTCCATCCATCCCCAGTCCCCAAACAGGTAGGACTCACACAGGATGCTCAGCCCCACCCTCAACCCTGCCCACACACACACCCAGCACCACCCACATACACACCAAGCCACGCCCCCACATACACTCAGCCCTGCCCAGACACACACCCAGCACCACCCTCACACACACCCAGCACCACCCACATACACACCAAGCCACGCCCCCACACACTCTCGGCCACGCCCACATACACACCAAGCCACGCCCCCACACACACTCAGCCACGCCCACATACACACCAAGCCACGCACCCACACACACTCAGCCCTGCCCACACACACCCAGCACCACCCGCATACACACCAAACCACGACCCCACACACACCCAGCACCACCCACATACACACCAAGCCACGCCCCCACACACACCCAGCCATGCCCACATACACACCGAGCCACGCCCCCACACACACTAAGCCCTGCCCACACACACCCAGCACCACCCACATACACACCAAGCCACGCCCCCACACACACCCAGCCATGCCCACATACACACCGAGCCACGCCCCCACACACACTAAGCCCTGCCCACACACTCCCAGCCATGCCCGCAAAAGTGTGTGTAAAATGGCGCCCCCTGCAGGGAGGTAACAGTTTTGTTTTAAAATGGTGCCCTATGCAGGTCAGTGAGTGGCAGGAAACTCTGCTCCAGCTGTGGGCTCCCGCTAGGGAAAGGAGCTGCTATGATCATCGAGAGCCTCCATCTCTGCTTCCATATCCAGTGTTTCACGGTCAGTACACAGCTCCCCCTCTTGTAGAGTACCACATCGGTTGGATTCTCCAAATGTTGTATATCTGTATGCCTGGGTCACTGCCGCAATGTTCTCAGAGCGGGACAGCTGTTGTCCATCACAACTCTGACGTTCCTTGCACCGTCACTGGAGTGTCCCCTAGGGAAATGGAGAAATCAAGAAAGGGAGAGGTTAGAGCAGGAATACAGATTAGACTGTCCTACCTGGGTTGAGCTTTACATGGTAGTTGGCCACCCAGCTCTGGATATCTCTCAGGCATGTAGAGACGCAGGCAGAGACCTGTGTCTCAGATAGGGAGGAGAGAAAGAGTTGAGTGTCCACGCATAACAGTGATACGACATACCATGAGCAGAGATGACAGGGCCCAGGGATTTAGTGTAAAGGGTTAAAAGAATGGGACTGAGAACTGAACCCAGGGGAACTCCTGTGGCAATGGGATGAGGTGCTGACACTCTACCAACCCAGGCAACCGGGAAGGAGTGACCAGAGAGGTAGGACTCAATCCAGTTCAGGGCTGTGCTGCAAATCCCTGTAGCTGCCAGGGTGGACAGGAGGATGGAGTGATCCACAGTGTCAAAGGCCGCAGAGAGATCTAGAAGAATCAGTGCAGATTGAGCGGTAGGCTGCTCGTAGAGCATGAAGTGACTCACTGATGGAGAGGAGTGGCCAGGTCTGAAGCAGGACTGGTAGGGGTTGAACAGTGTATAAGTAATATGTGTGTACCTGTATATATAACCTGTGCATTCCTCCATATGTGATGTGTGTTTGCACTTTATGCTCCAGTGTGGGGTCTGTAAAGGTCAGCTTGGGGACACCAGCTCAGGGACTGATGTCAGAATTCGTAATGGCCTCCTCAACTGCCACCAGTGCTATGTAAAGTCCCGTGGTAAGCACAAAGCTTTTATCCAACAAAATAAAGAGTTCAGTGAAAGTGCCCAATTATCATATCTGTTAAAGCATTCAAATATTTAATATCAGCTGATTCATACATTAACCTAGACTCTAACAGTATTTAACAGAGAATCTGGGAGGTGACTTAAGACTGACGCGGATTTGCCTCTTAGCTGCACCATAGCTGATTGCTTAGCAGCTAAACAGAAACTTCCTTCTTGCTTAGCCTCTTCCTAATGCTCCTCCTGTTTCTTGGTTATAGCTGCTGGCCAGCCCACCATATTGTGACCTACCGGGACCTCCACACAGCTCAGACACAGAGCACATTTCAGCTTGTTCATACCTGCGTTCATCCCTGTTTGAGAGAACATTTCAGCATGTTCATACCTGCTTGTCCCAAGACAATCGCCACTGGGACCCCAGTCAGGACTGAAGAGTTGGAACATGTTTTCCTTGCTCACGAGAATCAAGTTAGAATGACCTCAACTTGGCTCGCAACAGACATAGGAAGTGGTTTTCCTCTGATAAACTAACACCTGGATGTGACATTACCATATACCAACCCAACTGACCTCTGAATCGTATTATGACTTGTTTTTTTGTGTGTGTGTGATACATCACAATTTGGCATTCTATATTAAACATAAATAATGCAATATAGGAATCTGCTAATGCAATAATTTTGTTTCTGTAACTGAACATTATGCAAAAAAAGGTGCATGCATTTTCTCTTTTTGCAATCTGGTCTTAATTATGTTTTAATGTGTGTTTTATTTAGTGGCTGGCTTTTGCTTCTCAGCAGTTTGTGAAATGAAGAAGCACTTTATATTATTATTTTTATTATTAATAATAATTATTATTATATGATGTATCCAGTGGACATCATAGGTCTGCAGAGACTTGAGTATAAATCACACTGGAACTGCTCCTTAATTTTACACTCATAATGATATTTCCCATTTCTCTCATGTTGTAGAGATGTGTGCATAATAATGCACGCTTATGAAACTCAGACATCCAGGGCATTTTTTTGGGTTACCTGAAATTAAAGATCTGCCTGTGTTTTGGAATACTGTTGACCACAGTATACATCAGGCCAATAAGGTTCAAATAATTCTGGCTCTGTCGTTTTTTCTTATGAATGGCAAAGTATCAGTCGTTCCCTTCTCCCAGGAAAAATGTCAGATGGGTTTGTTTAGCAGCCAGATATTTATAATTCTTTAATTGGACTTTAGTAATGCAGCCAATTCTCTGACTTGGCTGCCAGCAATCAATGCAGGGAGCTTTTAATGGCTTTAGAACACTGAGTGTGTCTTTAAATGGCCTGATTTTGTGCCAGGAGTTTTTGGTTTGCTTTTCATTATTTAGTTTGGAATGCCAGAGCTCGGCTACCTGCCTTAAAGTATAAAGGCAGTTCAGAAGATTTGAGTTAGTATATTTAACACATGGTTGTTGCATTTTTAGTTGATTAACATGTCAAATTTTATTTTCAAAAACACCTTTTAATTTGTATTATCACATATGATTGCAGTAATTTATTTAAAGAAAGAATGCATGGTTGCTTTTGCTGAGATTGTTTTCCCTTGAAACCTTGATTAGAATTTTTATTTACGTGGCTGGCTTGACATGAATTTAAACCTGTGCCTTAGGAATGCAGCTGATTGCACATGTTGTGGAATGCTGGGTCTGGAGAGTCAATCCAAAGATAAAGTTATTTTATGGTTAATATACACTCAGTGGCCACTTTATTATTTTAATGTGTGCTTTTTTTTGTTAGTTGCCTACCTGTCAGCTTGAACCAGTCTGGCCCTTCTCTGACCTCTCTCATTAAGAAGGCATATTTGCCCGCAGAACTGCTGCTCTTTTCCTGGGTGTTTTTCCGTTTTCTAGAGACTGTTGTGTATGAAAATCCCAGGAGGTCAGCCATTTCTGAGATATTCAAACCACCCTGTCTGGCACCAACAATCATTCCATGGTCAAAGTCACTTAGATCTCATTTTTTTCCCATTCTGATGTTTGGACTGAACGACAACTAAACCTCTTGACAATATCTGCATGCTTTCATACGTTGAGTTGCTGCCACATGGTTAGCTGATTAGATAGTTGCATTCGCGAGCTGGTGTACAGGTCTACCTAATGAAGTGGTCACTGTGTGTATGCTCACGAGAGACTAACGTGCGCGTGACCTCCGGCGGAAGTACGGGTGTGTTCACGGGTTTTTGAATGATGATGCTTCTTTTGACTTTTCTTACCTAAACCAAACACAAAACGTCAAAATGTTTCCAAATGTATTGGGACTGTGTATTCAGCGTCTTGATATCTTGTTAATTATGCTCGTACGTAGGCTACCGCATTTTTCTAAACAGCACCCCATTGTTAATGAGCATACGATACAATTATGATTGCCCATACCTGGGTGTAGATTGTGAATCTCTGGGTGCTATCGGGTTTAAAATTTTACAAAATTAGTACCTGGTAACCTCTTATTTATGGTAACATTGTAATTGAACCAGAACCACTGTTCTACCTCCAGCGAACCCCTGAAGTTAAACCCTTTAATTTTAGAATGGCAGTGATCTGGAATTTAAGCATATTCCCCTTTATGCCATTTTGCAGTGAGAACTCAATTAGATAATTTAGTGTTCCGTTGATATGTATTCTGGCAGTGTTTCTGTTCTGCTTGCATATGACACAGATTTAGATATAATCCAAGATGTAACTTGATTGGCAATTAGGATCCTCTCTGCGCAGGGAGAGAGGTATCTGTACGCTGGCATTGAGAACACTAACTTGTGTACTTATTACAATGTTCCTTTGAAAGCAATTTAAATAACAGATTAAATAAATGTTGAAATGAGATGGCTTTTATAGCAAATGTATGTTTGTAAATAAAATGTTCATAATTATCGTGTATTTACCTTGTATTATTGTTTTAGTTTGTGTGAAAATGCATGCGTGGACTAATTTGGTTATTGGGGGCATAATAGAAAGCATTGGGCTTCATAAATGTTGACTCTGTCCGTGGTCCTGAAACAATTGTGTAATCAGCCAATGATAGTGTTGTACATTAAAAACGGAAAATGCACAGACCATCGTATAGAAACCACACACCACCTCTGAATTAATACACCGTTTCTTTTTTACTGTAAATAGATATATAGAGTGAATTATAATAGAAGAATTTATCTCGAGAATACTTATTTATATTTTCAGAGTTACCACTAGGGGGCATTAAAACACAGTTCAATGATAACGGTGTTTACCAATGACCTTACCGGAGGATGTTGTTAGCCCTTTTGCGAACTGATCTATATATTTTATTTAGTTGTATCGTTTTAAAGATATCACTTAATGAAATGCAGCCACAACATGCTGCTTTCGGAAGGAATATATATTCAACACTGTAAATTTTCTCATCATTTTATTAACAACCAAGTCAATGGTACACTCCTGGAAAACTATGCACATGTAGAAATATTTCCCTCTTAAATATAAGTATCCGTTATACCTACATATAAATAGCTTTCAAATCCTGAACAAAACCTGCAATATTATGCTCACAAAAAGGGAAATGGATAATCATAAAATTGGACTGAAAAGGACAACATGCAAATCAGATTTTAATAAATACAATGTTGGAACACTTCCTTTGAAAACGAAAGAAATAAACCCGTGGTGACCTTGTAAAACGTCAAAAAGCCTCAATAAAGTACAAGGGTAAACATAACTATAGAACTATAGAAGACAATTTTACACTTGTATTAACACTATACAATTGAGCCACACAAACACAGCCGTAGAAACTCACACAATGTTCTGAATTATTCTTGTTAACATTGAAATTTGTAGTTTGTGCCTTTGGTCGAAAATATATATGAACTAAATTTGTCGCGACAATTGTAAGTGAAATAAAAACAAATATTTTTTCATCCATAAATTGAAACGGTGTACATGGCGATTACCAGCCATGGGGCTTAATCATCTTAGGCAAACAAAAATAGGCTATCGATGAAATAATGTATGCTCTGGCTTGGAAAAGGTTTAGTACAGTATTATAGTTTTATACCGGGGAAAGAGCTAGCCTATCGCCAAAC
This sequence comes from Conger conger, assembly GCF_963514075.1. Classification (NCBI taxonomy): domain Eukaryota; kingdom Metazoa; phylum Chordata; class Actinopteri; order Anguilliformes; family Congridae; genus Conger; species Conger conger. The sequence goes on from NC_083765.1 coordinate 19,155,717, forward strand.
ATACACGGTGGCAGATTGTTTCCTTCATGGAATGACGCAAGTGCTGATCAAAACCACCGTAATGTATCATAACGAGGCCGATGGGTAAAAACAATCAAATGTTCAATACTCATTTCCTGTGCTGCCCGGATCCTGATGGAGAAATGTAACATCAAAGGTGGTCAGAGGGATCCACATCGATTTGGCGACCAATAATGTTCTCTCTTCCACCCTCTGCTTCGGACTTCGAGTGTATTTTTTTAAATCCCTCTCGTTTTACTCTGGGCAGTACAGTCGCCAGTTTTAAGTGTTCGTTTTTAAATTATTTCGATGTTTCAAGCATCTCTCCTCGCGCTTCAGAACATGCTGGTCTTTACTAAAGTGGCTTTGGCTCCGTTCTGTCTCTGCAATGAAGACAGCACGCTCGCGAACGGTCCTCCTAATGAGTCCGGGATGGACGTGATGGTTCCGGGAGCCGAGGCCCATCCCTGGTTCGGTGTGGTGCCTCCCAGACCGCCCGGTGTCGACGTCTTCACCTGTTCCACTGGCCCGTTGGCTCCGGGGTTGCCCTGTCCTCCAGTCGGACTAGGTCCACCACAGCTGGGGTTTGGGTTGGGACCCGGGCCTCCCGTACTGTCTGGGTCAGTAACTTTCGGTTCTTTGCTTTCATCCTCCCGAGCGTCCGACTTCTTCCCGGAAGATCCGTTTTTGGCGGCTGCGGCTGCAGCGGCTGCCGCGCGCTCTTGCTTGCGAAATTTTGCGCGCCTGTTCTGGAACCACACCTAAAACACGAAGAAAACCATTTAACCTACAAGCAAATATTACATCTAGCATTTAAGTCCTTTAATGCACAGGGAAGATGCAGTTTCTTCACTGATTCTTTTTTTTATATTAATGTATTTTAATCTGAAATAAATCTCCAAAATTTGCATTCACATTTATTATTACATAAATGAATCTGTGTTTAGATTATATATGTATCCTCTACAGGCATATGCCTACAGTAGAGGCCGCATTAGTCCCCAAATTATCTGGAATGGCAGTGCAATTTCAGGCCCAATATGTGGTGGGGGAAACTGCAGCATTGTTTTGCAGAATGTTCATTCACACAGGCTAATTTAAAGTGCACCTCAGGAGCGGAACAGACCTGCACGCGCGCCTCGGTGAGGTCGATCTTCAGCGCCAGCTCCTCGCGCGTGTAGATGTCGGGATAGTGCGTCTCCGCGAATACTCGCTCCAACTCCTTCAGTTGCGCGCTCGTGAACGTAGTCCGAATGCGCCGCTGCTTCCGCTTCTCGTTCAAACCGCCGTGATCCGTGAACAACTTGTAGGGCACTGAACATATCGTGGGAGAGAATGCAAAGACATGATTATGATGATGAGTATAATAATAATAATAATAATAATAATAATAATAATAATAATAATAATAATAATAATGAAATTAAAAATAATCATCATCATCATCATCATAATAATAATCATAATAATGAAAATATTGGTAATGATAATGATAATGATTGTTATTAACATTATGATTCTTAGTATTATTAGTAGTAGTCGTATTAGTAGTATTATATACAATAATACTAATAATAATTAGAATAATAATAATAATAATAATTATTATTATTATTATTATTATTATTATTATTATTATTATTACTCTCCTCTCGTGTTGAGCTGATGATTCAATAGGTAGGTTACTTTTACCATTACCATTTTTTTACCGTTAAAAAAAGGCAAAAGATGTTCTGTTTCTTAAATATTATAAATATGTTGAAAACGGTTAATGTCCTGCAACAGAGTTAATATTTTGCAACTGTGTAACTTATACCCAGTCTGTATTGCTGTAAAATACGAATATAATCAGTTATCTAACTGTACTTAATTTTATGTACTGCAATTGTAATCTTTTAAAAGTAAAAATTTTGAAAATGTAGCAATGTTGTCATCCTACTCCTTCGTTGTAGGCTACAGTACGGTAACAAATGTAGTCCCAATAATGAGCTTTATTCCGTGGTTATTTCATTATTTTCTAAGCTTTACGTCTCATCGCAAAGTAAATAAATTATGCCGATCATTTTGGCAGCTTAAGATAATTTTGTTGGCGGTTCGGGTCTGACAGGGATAGTGTAACCCCGTAACTGAATTACCTCTTGCCTGCAATCACTTCTAACGTGATAAATTCTTTCATTTGTGTAAGCAAATTTCGTTTGGTAAATACTAAACACATTTCCATTTTCAAATGCAATCACCGCTTCCTATATACCGAGGAAGAGGCTCTTGAACGGGGAATAGAAGCGGAGGTCCTTACCTGCGGCGTACGGGCTGCTCTGGTGGTCCCGCAGCGTGCCGAGGCTGCAGGATCCCGCGGTGAGGGAGGGACAGCCGGAGGAGGCTCCGAACGTGGTTCGAATCGGGTTGTATTGGAACCCGCCGGCCTGGCTACAGGAGCTGAAGTCCGCATAGGCTGATGCCAGGCTCGAAGTGTCCATCCCGGCCATACATGACTCGTAGGCGGAGGAATTGAGGTAAGAATATTCCATTTTATACATTTGAAAAGGCTCAGTGGATTAAAAAGCAGTTTCAAAATATATATCTATTTCAATGTGGATTAAAAACAGCAGGATTTAAATGAACGTTAAAATTGTTGGGGAGCAATAACAGTTGTAATTTTTTCCTTTTTTTTTGTTTGAAGGCGGCTTGACTGTGGGTAGATGCGCTCTGCTCGGAGCCTGCTTCTACACTGGCCTCCTTTATAGCAGCAGAGCCTTGTTTTATGAAAAGCCTCCTATGAGCCGCCTAGCCCGAGGTCTCTAGAGCATAGAGTCCTCATAATAAACTTGGCTCTTTCTACTTGGACAATAGCAAAGCGGTTGGTCTTATTGCTGGCGCTTTTTACATGACAATAACTCATCAGGCTATTGGGCTGGCACTGGGGGACCGAGCTGTCTAACCTCCCCTATCATTGATTCCCTGCATCTCTAATTAGAATTTAATACCACACCATTACGCACCGGCTCCCTCTACCCCTCCCCTAACCATCCCCTTGCCCTTTAATTCAATCACACCACTTGGAAATAATGAAAGTTGGGTGACGATTCTCCCTGATCCAATTTTCCCCGAGCTTTTAAGCCTTTTAACTGATCATATACCTTGGGCACAAAGTTTAGATAGTATTTTCCACCTCTCTCCTCTCCTCTTTTTTGCCGTACTTTCTTGGCTGAAGTTCGGGGCCCGGGTGTGCCTCCCCGGCTTTCTTGTAAGGACGTTACACGCTCAATTTAACAACAAGCCGCCCCCCGAAGCGCGTGAAACGTTTGAAAGACAGGGACAGTGGAGAGATCGGGATGAGTACAATAGTACTGACGCGTTTATGTTTCCTCCTTTTCACGCCCTCTCAGGAGTCAGTAGTGTTATTTTCTGCAACACCTGGGATTATTTATTTAAATTTGTATTATTATTATCATTATTATTATTATTATTATTATTATTAATGTAATTATCTGTATTACGCCTATTATTATTATTATTATTATTATTATTATTATTATTATTATTATTATTATTAGTAATAGTAGTAGCAGTAGTAGTAGTAGTAGTAGTAGTAGTATTTTTGTTATTATTAGGCCTATTAATAATAATAATAATAACAATAATACTTATTATCTTTTTAATTATTTTTATTTATTAAAGCATGACAACAGCGATCATTAAGCTATACGAAAATATTACTTTCATTTAAAATGGTTATTCATGTTTTTAATACAAATAACAGCACAAAAATAAAAAGCATGTAATATAATAATAATAATAATAATAATAATTATTATTATTATTATTATTATTATTATTATTATTATTATTATTATTATTATCTACCCATCCTTACTGAATTTAGTCGGTGTTGAAAATAAAAAAGTAAGGAAATTATTAATTTCAGTTCATCAAGATTGTGTTGGTAAAAGTAACCTACTTATAAACCACTTGACAATGGACGATAAATCGTTTTCGCAGCAGGATTCCATAAGTTGTGTTTGTTTCTACGAAGAATTAGATCTTATTTGCATAGTGAGCGTTCCATAAACAAATTGGGAATGTTTTATATGATTTCAATTCCCCTGTAATTCGTTTTATTACATTCATTATTCCGCTTTATGCCCAGTAACAACTCTGTAATTAAAGTAACAAACTCGTGAAGTCATCATTGTGATCTGAGGCCCGGAGTATTAGTCGAGTTAAGTGCCTAATTTTGTTATAGTAACACAACGATATTTTGTTTTGTTATCCTCGCTATCAATAGACTTCTTCGTGATTAAAAACAGAGATTTATTTGAATCAGTTTTTATTTTACGTGGCATTCCCCTTTCTCTTTTGCAACTTAAAGCGCCTTTAAAATGGAAGAATGCAGAAGAACGTCTCTAAAACTATCTATCAGATCACATTTATCTGACGTAAAGCAATACAATTGTACTGTCCTCCTAGCGCAGTCTCGAGGAACACAACTCCTTTTTGTTGATACCGGCATTTGGTTGAAATCATTTTTGTGCTTCCCGATGGCTTTATTGATTCTGCTGTTTTACAAAACTGATTTGACAGAGTAAGTCAAATCAAGTATTTGTAACGCTTTTTTCAAAGCAACAATGAAAATAAATGTTCACCATGTGACAGTGCGAGATAAATTGCCAGGGCCTAAAGACTTGTTTCCCGGTCTCCACATACAGCTGTGGAAATGCGGTCCCACACGTGTGCCGACAGTAGGCCTATGCATGTTCTGAAAGTAAGTTGGCTACATGGCTTTTCGTCAAAACGACAGAAAAAATAGTAATATCAACCAAAAATTAATTTCGTCAATTTGTCCTTGCACGTTGTCGTTACCATACGCTAAGACATTTATTGTTATATTTTCTGGGTAGGATTAAATAAAAATAAAAATGGACAGGTGTAGCCGAAACCGCGTAAGATTTACAACGTAGGCTATTATGTTATATTTCACTCCCTGAAATGCTTTTTTTATTCAATAAAATTAATTATTTAAATGAGTGTCTTAGTTTGAATAAACACTAGCTAGTGTTCTGCATCAATATGGCGTTTCTTTTCTCTGTAAGTTGAAAGATGAATGACAGAAAAGTTTATTCTTTCTTGACACACCCCAGTCCCCTTTTATGTTAATGTTTTCCTTCTACACGCGAGTCTCGGCTAAAAGTTGTACCAAATGGTTAATTTGATTATTGAAACCAAAGACCAACTGCCTCACTGGCTTCCCTACACGCGTCTGGCAAGGAAAAGAAACCAATTGCTAAGAATTAATCTAATAAAATGCACAAAGCGAGGAGAAACCCTTTCTGATATTTTGCTGAGACAAATAGAATTATAGCTTTCTCCTCCGTTCTTTCTCATTCAAAGGGCCCTGTTGTGTGCTTCTCGAGGTCTATAGTCCCCCAACGACAGAGAGGCCTCCATTTTATACTTTTTACTAAAATGTTTATTTGTGCTTTAAAATTACATTTTAATTTGGACATTGAACATGATACATTTTGAATTGAAGGAATCCCTGAGATTGAGATATCAGGTTCAATTATTAGTGTAGTATTCTGCTTATTTTAGCACAGCTATCATGAAAAAATGCATCGTATTTAAACCAAAATCTATGACATCGAGGTATCATCACTATAGCAAAATATATGCAAATAAAAATAAAATGAAATTTTATTAAGATATATATATATATATATATATATATATATATATATATATATATATATATATATATCATTGTGGTAATTCTCATTTAGATCTTGAAAACATATAATCGCAAGTGGTTTCATGGCAAAGTATCAATGAAAAGCGAAATTATCAATGAAAAGTGTTAAAAAACAGTTGACTTAATAATACAAATACAATCCAAATGGTTCCTTCAAATAAATGAAGGAACACACGCCTTCCCAAATCCAACATTTATGTTTACAAGGTGAACAATAGTGAAAAAATGGATAAAGCCGAAAGGGACCCTTCTCTTTAGAGATCCTGAACTCCACTAAGGAGAAGAATGCGACAAGCCAGTGAAAAAAAGACAAAAATGCCATTGTATGGATGTATGCGCGCACAAAGAGATATAGTACAGAAAGTGAGACAAAGAGAAGAATCGCTGTCACGTTAAACATAATGTCTTACTCTGACTGAGGACGTGTTCCTGAGGCTAAACAATAATAATCTGGGGCGGGGTGTAATCATAGCGGACATGGGAATATATAAATAAAATATCAGCCATTAAACATTCCTTGGGGCCCGTTCTTGCCTTCATTGGTTGATTTCTCAATTTAATGTTCACATTTTCAGTCCCACTTTAAACCTCCCAGCCCATAAACAAATGCTGTGAAAGAAGCTCAGAACTGCCTTGTTAAACAGAATGTCCAAATATTTCTGCTATGAACGGACTCTATGGGCATGTAAGCTTTAGACATTAACTTATCAGTTTTTTCATGTGATGAGCTGTGCAAGATAATGACAGCGTAAAATACAATTGGTGACGATACATGTTCAAATTCTGCTTTAGCTCATTCATTACGCAGTCTATAGCAGTAATTCAACGGGATGAAAGCGTAGCTTAGCCTATTATATAGCAACTTCTGTACAAAATGTGCTGTACAAATGAGTTTGAATATGCAGCCTTTACAGAGGACGACAGTGATAATATTCAAGATAAGCACGAATCTTATCTTGAATAAGTTATTTAAAATGAGAAAGAAACAGTCCAGTGCTATGTTTCATTTCATGCGTCTTACTGCAAAATTTCCATTTGTTATATCACATTACCACATGTACTAAAGACGTTAGTCATTAAGGCCAATATTGTTTGCACGTGAAATAATGGCGCTCAACATGTCGCCACGCAACTTAATTTTTAAAAAGTTGTCGCAGTCTTTCCCGTAGTGCTCCTTATGGGGGAAGCATCTGCCAGAGGTTTAGAGACGGAGCGTTTGAGCAGACGCGCCGATATGAAGTGACATCTGCCCCAGAAGAGGATGAGGAGGGAGAGTAAATTGAATTATTATAAACCCTTTCCATTCTTAGTGCAATCCGAGAGCCGCACAAAACTAGCGAGTAACTAATATCCCCATACTCCGAAGTTTAAACTCTAGGCCCGCTGGTTTTATACACAGCAAGTTGAAAGATGGTATATTATTATTATTATTATTATTATTATTATTATTAATTTTATTATTATTATTATTATTATTATTATTATTATTATTACTAATACTACTGCTACTACTACTATTCTCAGGCTACTACTACTCCTGCTGCTTTATAAGATACAATAAATCCTGGGTTTTAATGTCTTGTAGCCCATTCTTGGTATTCAAGCTGAAATATTATTATATTACTGCGTAATCGTGAAGGATGGGGGGGGGGGGGGGGGGGATGAGTGTTCCGATTCAGTTGCTCAAATGTATTTTTGTATACATAAATAAATAAAAAAATAAAAAAATAAATGGCGATAACACTTGCGTCCTAAGCGTATCGTCAGAAGTTGCATACTACACTATCTTAACGTTTCTGAAATGGTGTCGGTGAGGGCGGTGATTCATTGTTAAATTTAAGTTATAAGCAAGTTCATTAGAAACTGTTGATTAATACCAGCAATTAACCTAACCCAAACTAGTGAATTCTTTCTAGTCGCAGTCGATGCACAGTATGTGCTATTTACATCCATAACGTAGCTACCTGTCCTCTCTGCACCAGTAAAGGAATGCCGGACTCCCCAAGGTTTGCGCAGTCAAACCGTTCCACAGACTTCCCAAGTGGCCACGAGTTTAGGCATAGTGAGCAGGATTAACATAATAATCCCATTCCGCAGGATAAAATTAGCAAACATATTACTCTGAAAAAGCAGACCTGCTGCTGGCAACATGCCTTCCTTAGACTCAATTACTAAATTACTTCAAGCTCTAAGACGACATTAACAGAAAAAGATGCCATCGATCGGTTTGAGTTAAGATTTAAAAAAATTGCGATCATTAAATCTCTCGCCAGTATTCACAAATCTGATTCATAAAATTGTCCAAAATAAAAAAGAATTAAATTCTTCACGGAGTCTCCTGTCATCATTTCATCTTGTACAATTTAACATTGACCTTCTATTATGGTCTGCATCGATGATGCTATAGCAGGCTAACCATCGGAGGAATGTTATTGAAATCTCTGCTAAACAGTTTGTCGAAATAATGGGCGGATATAGGCTGTAAAGTAGGTTATATACAGTGAGCTCACTGTAATCAAACTATTCACAAATTAAGTGCAGATTATCAGCCTTTATTAAATAGTATTTTAATACACTTTCATTTCATCATGTCGGAATTACAGGCCTTTGTACATACATAGTCCCTTAATTTCAGGGCGCTATAACATTTGGGGCAAATACCATCACAGGTGTTTCTGATTAGTCAGGTGTGTTCAATCACTTCCATGCTGCAGATATAAGAAAGCTTGATTATAAGCATTTCATTGCCTTTGGAGTCTGTTATTGCCATTTGTCAACATGAGGACCAGAGTCGTGCCAATATAAGTCAAGGAATCCACGAGGCTAAGAAATAAGATTTAAAAAAACAATCAGAGACATATATGCCAAACAATAGGCTCACCAAAACGAGATCTCCACTTTCTATACCTTGTTTTGTGACGTTGCTGGTGTCAGGGGGTGGCGGGTTTTATTTAACGTTCCGGATTAATTCTTCGCATCAGTACCTAATTGACAATTATTAGCTAGAGTCTCATATATCAGCTGCCTGGATGTTATTGCGGCTGAGCTGAATAGCCGTTGGGGAAGTCGGGGTCAGTGTCATTAACCAGCCCCTCCGTCATTGCTTTAACACGCATAGTGCCTGGAGCCATGGTGCCCGGAGCCATGGAGCCCGGCGGGATATGCTGACGTGTATCTTCGTGTATTTAGGACTCCGGGACGTCGAGAGCGAGACGGCCACATGCATTACTCAAATAAAACCAGCTTTTGTGTAGGCCTACTTGGGATTTTAAACGGAATGAAGCGATTAAGGACCATCTTGACAGAATGAGCGGGGTCACAAATGATTGAGTGACTTTTAATGTTAATATCCATCTTTGTGTATCAAGACCGTGTGCTGGATTCACGCATCGTTTTTGAAAAATATATAATATTCATATCATAATAATTACATCCATAAGAATTATATTTGATTGAAAACTATAAGGCCATCAATTGGAAATAAGAAGTTTTGAAAATAATAAAATAATACATTATCCTTAAAATAATCATAAATGTTCACACTCATTATTGAATATAATGCTTGAGTCAAAATGTAAAACTTTAATATTTTAGATTATACTGTATATCTTTCTGTTGTTTTGGTTCTGTACTCCAGCACATTTATTCCAAAATAAAATAACTAGATATGTGATGTTAACTTATAAACTGTCAGCTCTAATTTGCATTGATAGCAGGAGATCCATGTAGGAATTTCATACAGAAATCTTTACACAGAGTCACTGCATTTTAGAGGAGCAAAAGTAATTGAACAAATTTACTAAATGTAAAATAATCATATTCAGTACTTGGCTGCAAATATTTTGCATCTGATCACTGCCTGAAGAGTAGTTAGCAAACCATAGGCACCACCAGACACAGGGTATCTGCCCTGGTGATGCTCTGTCGGGCCTGTACTGCAGCCCACTTCAGTTGCTCTTTGTTTCTGGGGCATTTTGCCTTCAGTCTTGTCTAACTCATGCTCATTTGGATTCAGGACAGGTGACAGACTTGGCCAGTCACAAACAGCCCACATTTTGGCCCTGGAGAACTCCTTGTTTGCTTTAACAGTATGTTTTGGGTCATTGCTCTGCTGCAAGGTGAAGTGCCTCCTCTGTACACTTCAGAATGCATTCTGCTGCTGCCGTCAGCACTGACATCATCAATGAACCCAAGTGAGCCAGTGTCTGTAGCAGCCATACATGCCAAAGCCATGGCACTACCTCCGCCATGTTTCGCAGATGAGGTGGTGTGCTTTGGATCATGAGCAGTTTTCATGAGCAAGTTTCCTCTTTCCATCACTTTAGTACAGGTTAACACTCATCCTCATCTGTCCAGAATTCAATTCAAATACTTTTTAGCTGGATAACTGGATAGAGTAAAACCCAGAAAGGTTGGTTTTTTTACTTACTAACTTGCAGTTATCCAGCATACTCAGTTTCCCTGCTTTGTGGGTTTTACTCAGTGTAGTTATCCAGCATACTCAGTTACCCTGCTTTGTGGGTATTACTCAGTGCAGTTATCAAGCGTACTGTTACCCTGCTTTGTGGGTTTTACTCAGTGCAGTTATCCAGCATACTCAGTTACCCTGCTTTGTGGGTATTATTCATTGCAGTTATCCAGTGTACTGTTACCCTGCTTTGTGGGTAATACTCAGTGCAGTTATCCAGTGTACTGTTACCCTGCTTTGTGGGTATTACTCAGTGCAGTTATCCAGCATACTCAGTTACCCAGCTTTGTGGGTATTACTCAGTGCAGTTATCCAGCGTACTGTGACCCTACTTTGTGGGTATTACTCAGTGTAGTTATCCAGCGTACTGTGACCCTGCTTTGTGGGTTTTACTCAGTGCAGTTATCCAGCATACTCAGTTACCCTGCTTTGTGGGTATTACTCAGTGCAGTTATCCAGCATACTCAGGTACCCTGCTTTGTGGGTATTACTCAGTGCAGTTATCCAGCATACTCAGTTACCCTGCTTTGTGGGTATTACTCAGTGCAGTTATCCAGCATACTCAGGTACCCTGCTTTGTGGGTATTACTCAGTGCAGTTATCCAGCATACTCAGTTACCCTGCTTTGTGGGTATTACTCAGTGCAGTTATCCAGCATACTCAGGTACCCTGCTTTGTGGGTATTACTCAGTGCAGTTATCCAGCATACTCAGTTACCCTGCTTTGTGGGTTTTACTCAGTGCAGTTATCCAGCATACTGTTACCCTGCTTTGTGGGTATTACTCAGTGCAGTTATCCAGCATACTCAGTTACCCTGCTTTGGGGGTATTACTCAGTGCAGTTATCCAGCATACTGTTACCCTGCCTTGTGGGTTCTTGATCAGTTCAACAGTTGAAAAGAGGTTTTTTACTTCACATTTGAAAGTATTCTTCTGTGATCCACTACAGTGGTCTTCTGAGGTCTGCCAGGCTGTTTGCTGTTGCTGGGCTCACCAGGCTGTTCATTCCTCAGAACTATGTATCAGTCAGTTGATGTTGATGCACGCCACGTTTTGGATATGTCTCCGATTTTTAGCATCATAGACACCAAATATATTCAGATAGATAGATAGATAGATAGATAGATAGATAGATAGATAGATAGATAGATAGATATTTGATTTGCAATTTGTTTTCTAACATTCTGTTGCAATAATTTCTGAATTTCCTTATCACCATTCTGACCACAAGTCCACAGAAACATTTCACATGGAGAAAACAGGCAAAGATGGGAGGTCAAGCACAAACACAGAGGTTGGACTTCCAGGTCAAATATTAAAGGTTATTTAATTTATTTTTTTAAGTACCAAGTACAAGTGAAAAAGACTAGAGCTGAGCTTTAGGTTTTGGCTTGTAAACAAACACTCTGCAAGTCAGCACGACCTGAAACTCCTCTCTCTGTGTTTAAAACAATGTGTTTTTCTTAGAATAAATATGCAGCATTCTGTCATATTTTAAGGTGACTTCATGGCCTTTTCATACTGCCTGGATAAAATCATTAATATTCTGCACAAACACAAAATTCATCTTCATCATGTAATATCTGCTTCATCAGCTAAAGACTTCCTCATCGCTGGTGGCCCGTAGGCTGCGGGGTCGAAAGTACGCACGCAACCAAACTCCAACAAGTCCTCTCTGTGGTGTGTCTAGTGCTGTGACATCAGGAAGACCCGCCTGCCTTTCCCCCCCGAGTCGAGAGGGACAATAAATCAAATGTGAGCGATGTCATAATCTAGGACAGATTCATTTATCTTTCCCTACATTCATTTGTTTCAATTGGTCCATTATCAGACCCAGGCCTGAGTCATAATGCAGAGAGCAGCAGAGATGGGGCTGTGCTCCAGAGGCTCGAGAACAGGCCCCGCACCCCAACCCAGGATTAACCCCCATACACTGGGCTACAGACCTCGCCCTCACCCCTCAGAGTTCATCTCTATACACGGGCGTAGTGACGTGTGTCCAAGATGGCGAATATTCACGGCGAGCTATGTTTGCAGCAGTTACTGTTGAACGATTTTAAATGAACATACTATTTACTTTGCAACCTATGCCTGTTTAATACAAATGGACCCGACTTAGGTCCAACAATGCCAGCTAGCTGATTAGCTGCTCACCTGGGATTTTTTTTCAAGTTAAGAACAAACATTACATTGATTAAAGTGCCTTATAACAGTGAATTGATTGTCAGCTTTTGTTCTCTTGTGTCTTCCCTGTTGGCAGCCATTTTGTTCACCATGCTCTACCTTTTCGAACTCTCAGCTAACATGCGCCATCTTGAGCGCACATCTGGGCTGATGTACAGCCCCCCCACTCAATCCTCCCCAGGGGTCAGGTCTGCACATTTCCCTTGCATTTGACTGTCAAGTCAAAATTTTTTTATTTTATTTATTTATTCATTTATTTATTTGGTCATGCGTGTGCCATTTTCTGAGGGCCCAATCACGCTTAATGTAAACAAATTCCCCTTTTTGTTCCGCATCATGTTTAAATGTGATCAGTATGCATGAGACAGACACACACCATGGAGCTGTGTTACTGAGGTGACAGTGTTCCCAGTTCCTGCTACTGTCCACATACTGTATGCCAAAGGCATGATGGGAATTCTATCAGACTATAGCAGACCAGCCATTTACTGCAACCTGCTCAGACCATGGCTATAAGTACAAAGATAAGAGCATAATTCAAACATCATATGCCCTGTGCTAAACGCAGTGCTGGAAATATATTGTAGTTATTGATGTGCCACTGGACTTACTATTATTGCCAAAAGATAACATTTGAACTGTGCTCAAATGTAAACAAAGATAACATGTAAACTGTACTCAAATGTGAAAACAGATAATGTAAACTGTGCTTAGTTGTTCAGTTGTTCACTCTTATTAATTGTGTTGTTTTACTTAGTAAATATTTTCCATTATCTTTCCAAATAAATAATGTACATTAAAAACACAAAAATTAAAAACGCCGTGCATTTAATTCATTTCCTTTATTAGATATTAATAGACTCATTAAGAGACTGCACAGTAGACATCTGTAGGAATAACATGTATCAGTTTTAGGTTATTTATGTGTTTATGTGTTTATGTGTTTATGTGTTTATGTGTTTATTTGTTTATTCCCTCAGGTTGTGTTGAACAGTGAGGCTGTGATGATTCCCAGCCAGCCCACAGCTCACTGACTCCGCACTGTTTCAACCCCTTCCTCTCTGAACCATACAGGACCTGCAGTCTAAACATTCAGCTCCAGTCCTCCTCAGAGCAGGCCAGAGCGCTAACATAATAAAGGGGAAAAAGCATTTCTGAATAAAGGTAGGTGTGATAAAAGTGATTCCATGATGCACCTGAAATAAGACTCTGTGGAAATCGCAGAACAGTTATTTGAATCGGAGAATAAAGCACTGAAACTTTTAAATGCATTGTCTTTAATAAAGAATGCATTACAGTAAATGTTTATTCATAGAAAGAGTTTTGACACACCATTCACTTTCCTAAAGCACATTGAATAAATATGAATCAGTACGGCTGAATGGATCATCATCCAAATGCAAGCTTTGGTAATAAGAACAACAAGCTGAGCAAATAAACATTTTTAAAGCATAACCTGAGAAATATTCTCCATATATGCGTCTTTATAATGGGGCCTGAAGAGCTTAGCACAACTCGGCTCAGTAATGACAGCAATAATAACTCACATTTCTCGTATTTGCAATATTGTGCCTTCATTATTATAGGAACACATATAGGACTCATATTCCTTGTCCCTATTTCCTGAGAAGGTGCAATTGATGTGCGATATTTATAAGGGAATAATTTGTTTTTCATACTGCCTTTAATCCATTGGAGGCGTGGGTGCTGTGCACGTGGGGCAGATTGATGTCACTGTCTAGGCATGCTGACCTTTGTTGTAAGACCTATGGCAGACATCACAAACTCTCACATCAATTTTCTACAATTGGATGTGGCATCTCGCAGCTAACTCGATTTGTAGAGAAACGCACCTGGCCCTGCCTCCCCCCCTCGATTGGCTGAGGGGGGGGCCGGGGGGCAGGATTGGCTGATGGGGGGTGGGGGCGGGTCTTTCAGGGTCTGGGCTTGGTGGCTCCATACTCCGCAGAGAGGCCCATTAGGCCAGAGATAATCCAATTACCCGAGAGCACACAGGAAGTGGCTCTAAAATGCACAACAGAAAAAGACTGGGGAAAGAATGGAAGACGCATTCTCTGTTAATGTTGGGTGTGTGTTTCATGCATTAATTTCTGTCCATGTCTGTGAGCATTGTGGCTAACTTTAGTTTATGTGTGTATGTGTGTGGGCATGCTTGTGTGTCTGTGTGTGTATGTGTGTGTGTGTGTGTGTGGTGTGTGCATGTGTCTGCATGCATGTGTGTGTGTGTGTGTGTGTGTGTGTGCGTGTCTCCACACAACGAATGACCTGTCATTGAGATTGTCATTCCTCTAAAACCTGTACTGACTGAGTGACTCTAGGGCTAGGGCAGTAGATGGACTGACTGAGTGACTCTAGTGCTGGGGCTCTGGGCTGACTGAGTGACTCTAGTGCTGGGGCTCTGGGCTGACTGAGTGACTCTAGTGCTGGGGCTCTGGGCTGACTGAGTGACTCTTGTATTGGGGATCTGGGCTGACTGAGTGACTCTTGTGTTGGGGATCTGGGCTGACTGAGTGACTCTTGCGTTGGGGATCTGGGCTGACTGAGTGACTCTTGCGTTGGGGATCTGGGCTGACTGAGTGACTCTTGTGTTGGGGATCTGGGCTGACTGAGTGACTCTTGTGTTGGGGATCTGGGCTGACTGAGTGACTCTTGTGTTGGGGATCTGGGCTGACTGAGTGACTCTTGTGTTGGGGCTCTGGGCTGACTGAGTGACTCTAGCTCTGGGGCACTGGTCTGACTGAGTGACTCTAGCTGTGGGGCTGTGGTCTGCACACAGGCCTGCAGTGCCCTATTATAGCTAAGTCAGAAAGCTTTTAGCCGCTAACGCTGAAAGATTGATGGTGCAAATGGTGGATAAGAGGGAAGAGCAGGTGGTTAAAAAGTAAATGTACTTCTTAATGGCTCATGAGGAATGTAATTCAATAATTATGAAAAGTGACTCCAGTAGATGGATGGGCTTCTCACTCAGAGAACCACACCTGTACACAAGCCCACCCTGACAGGGGATTTCTGCTCTGCTCTCTCCCTCCCTCCCCCCCCCCCCCTCTCTCTCTCTCTCCCTCTTTTGCTCCCTCCCTCTCTCCCTCTCTTTTCTCTCTCTTTGTCACTCTCTCGTCTCTTTCTCTCGCCCCTTTCTCTCTCTCTCGCTCTCTCCCTCTCTCTCTCTCTCTCTCTCTCTCTCTCTCTCTCTCTCTCTCTCTCTCTCTCTCTCTCTCTCATTCAATTCAAATTCATAGTTCAATTGCCAAAATGTATAGCACTACAAAACATAATAATAATAATAATAATAATAATAATAATAAGTTAATGAAATTATAACAGCAATGTTTGTGGTCACTCAGTGTCCCTCAGGTTACAGCTGGCTCACTGGCTCATACTGTATGTGTTGCAGTTGGGCTGTTATCCTTCTCCTAACAGGATTTTCAGGTTTCATCCTTTGTCAGGACAGAGATGTTCTTGATAATTTGGGACAATTTCGTGAAATATATTTGATTTATTTTTTACTATTCTCTCCCTCTCTCTCAAATTTGAATTCAAAGTGCTTTTTGTGATGACATTTTTACATAAATATTGCAAGTACTGATTGAAGTATTAATAACAATCAACCAAAAACAATAACAATAGCAGCAATGACAACAATAGTTATATAAAATGTTAATATACTAGTAATAATAACAAAAATAATACTAATAATAAATATGAAACTGGAAATAAATACAATAAATACAAACACACAATATTTAATAAAATAAATACATACTCACTGGTGGGTAGGGCGGCCTGTAGCATAGTGGTTAAGGTAAATGACTGGGACAGGCAAGGTCAGTGGTTTGAATCCCGGTGTAGCCACAATAAGATCCGCACAGCTGTTGGGCACTTGAGCAAGGCCCTTAACCCTGCATTGCTCCAGGGGAGGATTGTCTCCTGCTAATCAACTATACATCACTCTGGATAAGAGCGTCTGCCAAAAAATGCCATTAATTAATTAATGGGAGATTATGGTTTCTGCTATCTATAGCAGGTTGCTGCATATTGGATCCTTTCCTTCCAAGGATAATTTGTGACAGTTTGGTCCCTGGTAGGATTAGAAAATTTGGGTGTGCTCTTTTAAATTTTGTGAAGACATTCTCATTTCTTTTTATTTGTCACACTAGGTGAGGAAGTGCAGCTCTGTCTCTATTTCTTGTTTGTCACAGTGGAAGCACAGCCTCGCTTCTTTGGGCAGCCAGGTCTGCCGGTGGCGGCCGGTCTCTATAGCCAGGCTGTGCTCACTGAGTCTCAATTGTGTTCTCAATTTGTTTATAGTTTTTGTTTCAGTTTACCAATGAGTTGTTTTATTTTTGTTGATCATTTCGTCTTATTAGGGGCGACGTGGCTCAGGCAGTAAGAGCAGTCGTCTGGCAGTCGGAGGGTTGCCGGTTTGATCCCCCGCCCGTGCTGTGTCGAAGTGTCCCTGAGCAAGACACCTAACCCCCAAATGCTCCTGACGAGCTGGTCGGCGCCTTGCATGGCAGCCAATCGCCGTTGGTGTGTGAGTGTGTGTATGAATGGGTGAATGAGAAGCATCAATTGTACAGCGCTTTGGATAAAGGCGCTATATAAATTCCAGCCATTTACCATTTATTAACGGTGTGTAGCTGTGCTGGATGGTGTTTCTGTGGGTTAGTGAACTGAGCCTCAGGATCAGCTGAGTGAGGGGCCTCTTCTCTGGGCTCAGTCTATGGCATTCAAGGCTGACAGTGAACTTTCCATAATCTCTGATGATAACTAATGCAATTCCTCAAGAGTGATTACTATTTCCTCCACCAGTTACGGAGCAACTGAAAACCACACAAATACAGGTTATGTTTTTATCTAATGTACAGACATGTGTATTCTTTCTCTCTCTCATTCACACACACACACACACACACACTCACACACACACACGCACACTCACGCACACATACACACATTCATACTTCAATTTAGTACAGCCCATGTGTCCAATAAAAGGAAAAATAGGTCCCAAGTCACTTCAATATCAAAAGCCCAGGGTACCATCTCCATCTCCAGATGAATGATCCTGTGGTATTTTCACTCTATTTTAACTTGCCTAAATGCTTAAGCTGTAGTATTTTCTTTCCCAAGGTCTTCTTCATATTTGTATCTTATTACTTTTCCTGTACAAGATTTATTGATAGTTTCTAACAAAAAATATGATTTCAGTATATTCTACAGAGCAAAATCCAATATCGCAGCCAACAATTCAATTGCTTTTATCAGAGTGAAGAACAATAAAGAAAGAAAGGCAGACTTTGCCCAAGACATTTGGCATGAATGTATTGTTAAAGGGGGTTTGATACAATTACAGGAAGCAATAGATGATAATTGAATAGCAACAGGATTTCTTCCACAGTACATATTAATCACACACATTGACTTTAAACAAAAATGTGGCATGTAAAAAAAAGTAAAAATCTGTGGATATATAGGGAAGTCTGCATAGTTGTTTTAAGCAAAAAATATGCTTTTTAGAGGCTTTGTTTTGTTCATTCAGAGAACTTTTGGTTCATATGTGGCAGAGAATATTTATGGTGCATTTAATGGAAATTAAATTGCACTGTGAAATGACACAAAGAGAACTGCAGCAAGTACATTTCAGGATCTTTGCCATCTCTGCACTGGAACTACTAAAATTCAGCTCTCCTTGGTCTGTTTCAATATCAGACCACTCGGTCCCTGGTAGACAAACTCATAATTATTATTTGCCTGCTCTTTGCGACCAGGGTTTGAAAGTGTTGTGTGAGGTTATGGAACCTTTCTGTTCACTGCTTCATCTCTGCAAACATCAACCCCATTTAATTTAGCCATTTTACCTACAAACAGCATTTAGTTGAGCTATCCATATTTGTTCTTCTATAGTTACTGTTTAAGAATTACTGAAGAGAAATGTAATTATGCTATATCTCATAGTAAAGCAACAAGCATAACTTATACCAGCCACCTCACTAATAAAGACAGTAAACAACTCTACCAACCAAAATGGAAAGCAAATAATCTGATTTGTGGGCATGTAATGGTTGGGGGCAGGGGGTGTGATTTTTCTCACAACATGTCCTTTAATGAGGGAGAGCAATGAATAGCAATACAATAATAACTTTCATATTTTCTCCAGTTTGTGTAGCATGACTGGGTTTGTGGGGCTGTAGGGTTATAGCAGGAGTGAGTTTGTGGGGCTGTAGGGTTATAGCAGGAGTGGGTTTGTGGTATTGTAGAGTTACAGCAGGTGTGTTTTTGGGGCAGTAGGGTTATAGGAGGAGTGGGTTTTTGGGGCTGTAGGGTTATAGCATGAGTGGGTTTGTGGGGTTATAGCAGGAGTGGGTTTGTGGGATTATAGCAGGAGTGGGTTTTTGGGATTATAGCAGGAGTGGGTTTGTGGGTTTGTGGGGTTATAGCAGGAGTGGGTTTGTGGGATTATAGCAGGAGTGGGTTTGTGGGTTTGTGGGGTTATACCAGGAGTGGGTTTGTGGGGTTATAGCAGGAGTGGGTTTGTGGGGCTGTAGGGTTATAGCAGGACTGGGTTTGTGGGGCTGTAGCAGGAGTGGGTTTGTGGGTTTATGGGGTTATACCAGGAGTGGGTTTGTGAGTTTGTGGGGTTATAGCAGGAGTGGGTTTGTGGGGTTGTAGCAGGAGTGGGTTTGTGGGTTTGTGGGGTTATACCTGGAGTGGGTTTGTGGGTTTGTGGGGTTATAACAGGAGTGGGTTTGTGGGGCTGTAGGGTTATAACAGGAGTGGGTTTGTGGTATTGTAGAGTTACAGCAGGTATGTTTTTGGGGCAGTAGGGTTATAGGAGGAGTGGGTTTTTGGGGATGTAGGGTTATAGCATGAGTGGGTTTGTGGGGTTATAGCAGGAGTGGGTTTGTGGGATTATAGCAGGAGTGGGTTTTTGGGATTATAGCAGGAGTGGGTTTGTGGGTTTGTGGGGTTATACCAGGAGTGGGTTTGTGGCATTATAGCAGGAGTGGGTTTGTGGGTTTGTGGGGTTATAGCAGGAGTGGGTTTGTGGGGCTGTAGGGTTATAGCAGGACTGGGTTTGTGGGGCTGTAGCAGGAGTGGGTTTGTGGGTTTATGGGGTTATACCAGGAGTGGGTTTGTGAGTTTGTGGGGTTATAGCAGGAGTGGGTTTGTGGGGTTGTAGCAGGAGTGGGTTTGTGGGTTTGTGGGGTTATACCTGGAGTGGGTTTGTGGGTTTGTGGGGTTATAACAGGAGTGGGTTTGTGGGGCTGTAGGGTTATAGCAGGAGTGGGTTTGTGGTATTGTAGAGTTACAGCAGGTATGTTTTTGGGGCAGTAGGGTTATAGGAGGAGTGGGTTTTTGGGGCTGTAGGGTTATAGCATGAGTGGGTTTGTGGGGTTATAGCAGGAGTGGGTTTGTGGAATTATAGCAGGAGTGGGTTTGTGGGTTTGTGGGGTTATAGCAGGAGTGGGTTTGTGGGGTTGTAGCAGGAGTGGGTTTGTGGGGTTATACCAGGAGTGGGTTTGTGGGGTTATAGCAGGAGTGGGTTTTTGGGATTATAGCAGGAGTGGGTTTGTGGGGTTATAGCAGGAGTGGGTTTGTGGGGTTATACCAGGAGTGGGTTTGTGGGGTTATAGCAGGAGTGGGTTTGTGGGGCTGTAGGGTTATAGCAGGAGTGGGGTTGTGGGGTTGTAGCAGGAGTGGGTTTGTGGGTTTGTGGGGTTATGGCAGGAGTGGGTTTGTGGGTTTGTGGGGTTATAGCAGGAGTGGGTTTGTGGGGCTGTAGGGTTATAGCAGGACTGGGTTTGTGGGGCTGTAGCAGGAGTGGGTTTGTGGGTTTGTGGGGTTATACCAGGAGTGGGTTTTGAGTTTGTGGGGTTATAGCAGGAGTGGGTTTGTGGGGTTGTAGCAGGAGTGGGTTTGTGGGGTTATACCTGGAGTGGGTTTGTGGGTTTGTGGGGCTGTAGGGTTATAGCAGGAGTGGGTTTGTTGGGCTGTATGGTTATAGCAGGAGTGGGTTTCTGGGGTTGTAGCAGGAGTGGGTTTGTGGGGTTGTAGCAGTAGTGGATTTGTGGGTTTGTGGGGCTATAGGGTTATAGCAGGAGTGGGTTTGTGGGGTTGTAGCAGGAGTGGGTTTGTGGGTTTGTGGGGTTATAGCAGGAGTGGGTTTGTGGGGCTGTAGGGTTATAGCAGGAATGGGTTTGTGGGGCTGTAGGGTTATACCAGGAGTGGGTTTGTGGGGTTATAGCAGGAGTGGGTTTGTGGGGTTGTAGCAGGAGTGGGTTTGTGGGTTTGTGGGGTTATAGCAGGAGTGGGTTTGTGGGGCTGTAGGGTTATAGCAGGACTGGGTTTGTGGGGCTGTAGCAGGAGTGGGTTTGTGGGTTTGTGGGGTTATACCAGGAGTGGGTTTTGAGTTTGTGGGGTTATAGCAGGAGTGGGTTTGTGGGGTTGTAGCAGGAGTGGGTTTGTGGGGTTATACCTGGAGTGGGTTTGTGGGTTTGTGGGGCTGTAGGGTTATAGCAGGAGTGGGTTTGTTGGGCTGTATGGTTATAGCAGGAGTGGGTTTCTGGGGTTGTAGCAGGAGTGGGTTTGTGGGGTTGTAGCAGTAGTGGATTTGTGGGTTTGTGGGGCTATAGGGTTATAGCAGGAGTGGGTTTGTGGGGTTGTAGCAGGAGTGGGTTTGTGGGTTTGTGGGGTTATAGCAGGAGTGGGTTTGTGGGGCTGTAGGGTTATAGCAGGAATGGGTTTGTGGGGCTGTAGGGTTATACCAGGAGTGGGTTTGTGGGGTTATAGCAGGAGTGGGTTTGTGGGGTTGTAGCAGGAGTGGGTTTGTGGGTTTGTGGGGTTATGGCAGGAGTGGGTTTGTGGGTTTGTGGGGTTATAGCAGGAGTGGGTTTGTGGGGCTGTAGGGTTATACCAGGAGTGGGTTTGTGAGGTTGTAGCAGGAGTGGGTTTGTGGGTTTGTGGGGTTATGGCAGGAGTGGGTTTTTGGGGCCGTGGGGTTAAGTAGAATAGAGGGCAGCCGCACTTCAGACGGGCAGCATGCTGCTGCAGGGATAATCTAATCATGGACGCAATTCAATTATCCAGCCTGAGGGGCTTCTGCACAGAGCGGGGTGGGGGGTGGGGGTTGGTGTGAGGAGGCGGGGTTTGGGGTGGTGCTTCTCCCAGACCCTGCACTCTTCCCAGTCCGATGCCGATGAATCCTGAAATATGAAAGGGTCAGGCCTGGTTCTGGATTCAACACTCACACACACACACACACACACACACACACACACATACACATCCTCATCCACATTTGTTTTTACACATACACACAGACAGAAGGATAATAATAATGTATTACTTTTATTGTTATTATAACAACAACACAATCATAAAGGTCGTTTCTGTTTATTTTACATATTCCAAAGATGTTCATACCAGGCATATTACATAGTAGACCACACTTTGTGGCAGCCATTTTAACATACAGTATGCTGAATATTTTAATTTCATATTTTCATACTTTGGGTAATAAGGGAAAAATCGGTAAACTCTAACCCTCACAGTAAGATGTCTGTCTTTCACTCTCCTCGCGTTGTAGAAAGTGCTTACATAAATAGAAGCAGGGGGTAGAAGGTTGTAAATAAATGAAAAGGGGGGTAGGTGGCGTCTAGCAGGCCCAATCGGCCCGCCTGTGACAGGCAGACAGGACCATCACTGTGTCAGACCGTGGGGTTCGCATTGAGCGCTGACCCCCCATATCAGGGGCAGATTATGGATCCATTGACGGCTGGTGCAGTTCTGAAGCCTGGCAGCAGGCCGGCTCTGCTAGACTCTGGCTCTGAGCCACAGTCTCAGGAACAACACGACAACCAGCCTGCAGAGAGGAGTACAGCCAAGCTTTCAGTCATGAAGACACGAGGAAGAGACAAGCTCTTGTTGTCTTGCTCTCTCTCTCTCTCTCTCTCTCTCGTTCTCTTTCTCTCTCTGTTTTACTGCAGATTCATCGATGACACTATGTTTTTATATCATTCTGTATTATCACTACTGGTTTCTATGTATTTATCAAGTTTGCAGAATGGTTTGAATTTTCTGCATTTCCATTTTTCCACTAAAATGATTCTCATTCTTTCTCCAGAAAGTCGTTACAGAACAGCCCGGCCCAACAGCAGTGGAACAGAAACTTTTCGGGGCCAGGCTGTGGTGACGGGCCCTGGATACTCACCCCATGCTGGGGTCTCGTCCCTGGGCCCCGGGGTTTAACAGCTCTGCGTCCTTACTGCGGATCTCCTTCCCCCATCACTGCAGCCCAATGAGAGCATCTTGCCATCCCTAAACACCCCCCCCCCCCCAACCCCTCGACCCCCCCTCACTTCCTCTGCACTACTTATCCTGCTTCAGACGGCTGGTGGCTCAATGGCTAAATGGATTATAGAACAACAGAGCACCTTCCCTGCCTGTTTGGCCTCTGTACTCCAGGGTCTGGGCCATTGAGCCAGCCCAGCCCCACCACTATCCCAGCTCTATGGGCCCTTCTGTGGGTCTTTATCCCAGCAGGGCTCGCCCCAGACCCCAGATTCATCAATCATCCCCCCAGCCCCCAAGCCCCTGTGTGAAGACATGCCTCATTACACACTACAGGGAGATGAGGGGGAGAGAGAGAGTGAGGAAGAGAGTGAGAAAGGGCAGAAGAGAGAGAGAGAGTGAGAAGGAGAATGAAGAAGAGTGAGAGAGGGTAAAAGAGAGTGAGGAGGGTGAAGGATGTGACCTTTTTGAGAAGGAATCTGTCCATTTCTGGCTTCTGGTTGAATTGTGAATGTACTTCACCACTTATGATCCCTCTCTCACTGTCACACAAATGTGTTCAAGTCACTCAGGGGCTAGTTTAGAAATTGATATTCCCTGTCAAGTTGTATTTTTATTTACATTATACAGTATATCTTTGTTGTGCCCAGATAAAATGCAGAATTGTACTGTGGTTTTATTCTTCAGTGCCCAACTGGATCCTGCCATGTCCAGGTGCCAAATAAGGCCAATCAGACACAAGGGCACAACATGCTGTTTTTTGGGATAAATCTCACTACAGTACATGAGTGATGCCAATGCTGTTTTTTGGAGATTTTGAAAGAACCAAATCAACAGTAAGAGTAACGTTTTGGCCTCAGTTTGGACCCCCAACCAGGAAATGCGCACAAACACTGAAGACAAAAAAAAGACATATTTCCCCCCAGCTTTATAAGTAAAATAAAATGTTAAGTGCTTTATTTGTGTGTGCAAGTATTTATCCAAGGTCGCTACACTCACATTATTAGGAACACCAGTACACCTACGTATTCATGTGATTATCTAATCAGCCAATCGTGTGGCAAATATGGATAATCAGTTTTTGTTTGTACCACAGTGTGTGTACTTTTGGGGGGCATACTTCAAGAGGTGTTGGAAAAGGTTCAAAGAAGGGCAACCAGATTGATTCCTGGTCAGGTGTTTCAGATAATGTTCACATCAACCATCAGAATGGGGACAAAATGTGATCTAAGTGACTTTGACAGTGGAATGATTATTGCTGCCAGATCGGGTGGTTTGAGTATCTCAGAAACTGCTGATCTCCTGGGATTTTCATGCAGAACAGTCTCTAGAGTTTACTCAGAATTGTGAAAAGAACAAAAAACATCCAGTGAGCAGCAGTTCTGCAGGCAAAGTCGCCTTGTTAATGAGAGAGGTCAGAGGAGAAGGGCCAGACTGGTAACGCAAATAACTACACATTACAACAGTGGTATGCAGAAGAGCATCACTGAACACACAACGCATCAAACCTCTAAGTGGACAGGCTACAGCAGCAGAAGACCAATAAGTCTAATAAATACCTAATAAAGTGCTCACTATAAAGTTCTCACTGAGTGTAGACTGTTTGAATGCGAATGTGAATGAAAAAACTAGTATGTGTATCTGTGCTAGTTAAAGTATTGACCCAGTAACTGTAGCAAATATAGCATATACTATGAAAAAGTATGAATGAACAGTGAACAGTACATACAGCAAACACAAGCACCAACTAAGATATATACAACACAGGGACACAGACGCTAGCATAGATGCTAGCCAGGTTAGCTAAAGGGTAACGTAGCAAACAAGCCTGGCTTGTGTGTGTCTGTGTGTGTGTTAGAATGCTCACGAAGCTAGAGTGTTCGAGTGACTCTTCCCCTCTTCCAGATTGACCAAACTTCCGCCCTGGTTCAATTCTGCCCCCCATAGACTGGGTCCAGGCCCTGCATGTTGCTTGCGAGCATGGTTGATGCTGGTTGGAGCTCTGCTAATAAGAGCTACAATCTGTAGTATCAAACAGTTACTATCCTGCATAATTTATGTGCATCAGATTGAAGCAGACTGGAGCTGTATTTTTGAAAGAGACATAAGTGGTGAATGTTGGCATTTACATTGCGCATTTATCCAAAGTGCTGTACAATTTATGTTTCTCATTCACCCATTCATGCGCACACTCATCAACGGCGATTGGCTACCATGAAAGGACCAACCAGCTCGTCAGAAGCATTTGGGGGTTAGGTGTCTTGCTCAGGGATACTCTGACATACCCGGGGTGGGAATCCAACCGGCAACCCTCAAAATGCCAGATGACTGCTCTTACCACCTGAGCCAATGTCACCCCCTGATGTAATTGGAGTAGTCTGCAATATAGTGTTAGAAAGCTACCGACAGCTAGTAGAATAAAATATCTACTTGTTTTATAGGTGGGTGAGCGTCCTCATTTTGGGGGTGTAGGCAGGGTTGAGAATCACGATGCAGATGTTTTTTGATTGTAAACACAGGAGAGAAGCAAGGAAAGAAATCTTGCATAGTATGACTTTAAAGATGATCTGATGAACTTGTTGAGTACCCTTGGGAATATGCCATCCAGCTGCCTTATTTGTCTTTAGTTTAGTTTTGTACGTATTTATCCCATATCTCAATATCGGCCAAAACATTCTAGTATTGAATATGCCTTCTGGCCTATTAGTAACCTCCTCCCTGATAAAACCCTCAACAAAGAAGCCATTTAAGGCATCAGCAAAATCCTTAGTCATCTAAAGCAGTACTCCTTCAATATTCTTAATACACTTTGCCTCCTCTTTAACATTAACACACTAATCCTGGTGCTCCTATGTGAAACTATGTCAGTATCTCCCCTTTGGGCTATGAATCACGAATATGCAAACCGATTGTAGAAATATATGGAATTCTAGCAGATGACATGCAGAATTGCTAGCTCAATTCCTGAACTGTTACCATTTTAGCCTATAGGCCAGCACAGGATGGGCATCGCCCTACAGCTTGGTTCCTCTCGACATTCCCATCGGGGTGTTTTTTCTCACCACTATTTTCTCCTACTAGGGAGTCGTTTACCTCATATGCTATTTGCGGGCTTAGGGCTGATGTTTCTTCCCTTCTGTAAAGCGTCTTTGTGACAGTCTACTTTGAAAAGCACTATACAAATAAAATTGAAGTGAATTTAATTGAATTGAATATACCATATTCTGCATGTAGGAAAATTATATTAAAGATTTTTTTCAGCATTTTATCCAAGGAACAAGATTTAAATGCGCAGAAGCAGGAGCTCAAGATAAAGGCATGTAGTTCTTTACGTCAATGTTGGGATGGCAAATATACAGAGAGAGGAATTTAGGTAATCATAATCCACACACACACACACACATATATATATATATATATATATATATATATATATATATATATATATATATATATATATATATATATATATAATTGGCCATCATTGCTGCTGTTATTGTGAAGAAGTATTAAGTAATCTATGATCAGTGCTTTATTGTGTGTGTGTGTGTGTGTGTGTGTGTGTGTGTGTGTGGTGGGGGGAATGTTGGAGGTAGGTTACTGTCAGGTCCCTCGATGGTATCCTTTGCTTCGTGTTTTCCCTTTAAAGAAGGCAGAAAGCCGACTTCAAGCCAGCATTTTAACTTTTTTAATAACGATTTTTTTGTGCCGTTAGCTGCTGCTCCGATCCTGGTGGAATTGCGCAATCCGATTACGGCTCTATTTTACAGCGGCTGGATGGAGCAATAACGGATGGCGCGAGGAAATGGGGCTTCGCCCATCAATTAGAGCTCTATTAGCAGCCAATGCAGACCTCACCGCAGGAGATGCCTCAGACCTGCTCCGGTCAGACCTTTCACTCTGTCCTAAGATTGCACCATTTTTCATACTCCTAACCTCCAGTCCAAAGCCCCTATTGTTTTTGTTTTCTATTTCCATGTACACAACACGAGCACCTGCTTATCCATGCAGAAATATCGCTTCGTACTCAGTCTATATACGCGCCCAGTGTCACCCAACAATGAGGGAACCTCACTTCCCCGGAGTGACCAGCATCTTGCGGCACCTGCAGAACAGCGCCTACGCCATTCATCACACACAATTATATCAGCTCCACTCGGTTTATTAATGATAAAAGCTTTATTATTATGAAATGCGCCCCCACTTTAAGGTAATTAACAACACAATGAGCCACGTACTGTACATTTGAATACCTCCTTCAGTTCATCTGCCGCCATACATCATATCTGTCAAACACTCTTTTCACTCAGACCATTAATATTTATGCACCCCCCTTCTCATACAGCCTACACAACAATATCAATAGGCCTATCGTCACCTGGGTTTTAGTTTATTTCACATTTGATGGCTGAGAAGCAATGTTTTTCACGCATAAACAGTCACCGGTGAAAAGGAGGAGATGCAATCACCCAATACTTTGTCATTCTATTTTAGGCTATGTGTATGGCTGAAGTCATCTCGTTACGATCCGGCCAAGAGGTTGACTTTCAGATCATATTTATTAACTTTTCAGATGGAATATCCAAGGAGAGAGACTACAGGCTATACTATTCCGTAATGGCATGAATACCTGTTGTCTGTGGAATCCGGCTTATTTATCCCCCAAGTCCGTTGTTTGGTGCTTTCACTACATTTGTACGAATTCTTTTTGCCTGAAAATGTATCACAATAAAGATTGTAAAGGTCTGATAAGGATCATTTATCATCAACGACAAACTAAAGTAAGACAGTGTGGCAGATAAAGCCACAAAGGACCAGTTAAAAGACCAACTAAAAAAGAATTCGGTGTGAAGGGGGCGAGCTAAAATCAAGTGTCACGAAATTGAAAAGTTAGGATATCTTGTATAAAGAAAGTACTGTTGCTTCATTCAGCCCCAGTATATACATTTAAATGGACGTTTAGGTATCGACTTGGCTGATGTAGCAGCTCAATGCGTGAACGCTGTGAAACTGCCAAGACGGACATGCTCTTGGGGTTGATATTATAATTTTCATAATGCTCCTTTATTTAGACCCAGTCTCATTCGGCGAGGAGCCCGCAGAGACGATGAAAAGGGCTTTGAAAAACGGGACTAAAGCCGGGGAGAGCCGTGAGCCCCCCTCCGGAGTGACTGGCACGCCGTACCGCGGCCAGGGCGCGTACTCTCCCCGCCGGCCTCCTCCGCGCTGACCTGCGCTCTCATTTGCATGCTGGGCGGCGTCATATCTGGGAGATCATGGAGATATATCGGGCCACACTTGATGAATTGTGATAAGCAGGAAAAAAAAACCTCCGAATGTGTTACCGAGGTTATCTTTGACTTCAGAGGTATTTTATTTCCTCATATAAGCAGCAGGTTTTGACTATAAGTCCATTGCAATATGGCCGCACATTCGCTGGGTTTCTTACTGTACAGTCAAGCTGTTGTTTTTGAGCATTAGTTGTATGAATGAAGATACTGAGGACAGAGGGGGTGAATGATGCCATGATGCAAGTTAACACAACCACGATATAAATATCTATGAATCAGTCCACTTTTTAAATAGTCTATTCTCTTCCTTTCCGAGTTTAGTGTCATTTAGACAGAGGAAATATATATAAATTCAATTAATTAATGTTTTTTTGCTTACAGTTCAACCTTGTAAATAACGACTCATATTCCATCTCCAATAGTAATGATATAATGATGAATGTTTCCTTATCCTTCAATACAAATATAGTTATAATAACATTAGAAATGATGAAATTAATAGAAATAAACAACAAACGCAAATCTAACATCCTTAAGCCATTAATTACGTTTCTTATTTCATAAAAAAGCAACGAACTTTCTCTTTTATCTAATCTATTTTATTATTCATAGGTGGACATTAGTTAATGCTATTATTTATTATTTTGGCAAAAGACATTTCCTATAAAATGAATGTCTCTGTACCACTTACAATTCAATGCTGTTCATTCCCACATAAATATAATGCTGTAATACGGTAACTTAGGTGGAATTGTTGAACAAAGAACATGTTATATCGGTTTATCTGAAGCTATACATGAAAATGGGACCACAAACAAGTTTTCTTCTTGTTGTCTATGTAAAAGGATAGCAATTTATCATTTCACAGGACAGCCGGGTATTTTTATAAACTTCTCCCAGTTTCAGACCCGAATTCAGCATTTTTATGGAAAACTGCAGTCACTTTGATTGATGAAATCTAAAGATGTCTAAAACACTACCAAAGATCCCCAACTGTGGCGCACCACCGGGGTGCTTCAATGTCGTCATTGTTACTGAAAAATAAAGCGAGGAAACGCAAAGAAAACGCAAGAAAACTGCGATTTCGGTCTAAAGGCGAAAGAAACTAAGTTCCACGGCTCTTTATTTTTATTCTCACGTACAGACAGTGGGAAAGTTAAACTCCACCGGAACAATGCCCCATTTTGCCTGATTTATGCTCTCTTACTGGGCTTAAAATAATACGTTTTAATCTATCCACTCACGGCTCTGTAGGGCTGTGTGCTTTTATATTCCATAATAATATATAGGTTTGGTTTCAAATATTACATTTGTAAGTGCCAACAGACAAATGATAGGCGCAAAAAAAAAAAAAAAAAAAAAATCTTTATTGCGGCTAAATAACGTTTGTGCGCTTCACATCTAGTTTACAATGATGCATCGAATAATAATTTAACCGAGCTAA
Source organism: Conger conger (assembly GCF_963514075.1). Lineage (NCBI taxonomy): Eukaryota > Metazoa > Chordata > Actinopteri > Anguilliformes > Congridae > Conger > Conger conger. The sequence goes on from NC_083765.1 coordinate 19,185,160, forward strand.
CTGCTACTTTCTAATTGCCCCTTATATTATCCTTAACCACTAGATCAAGACACTCCAACCAGGACAAGCCAAATAGCCTAGAGACTCCACCAGGAAAAATATCTCCCATGTTCATCCTCTGTCACGTCACCCAAAAATGGTCTCCATAAATCTTTCTTCATTTTAACTACATTTGCCCTCAGACTCCTTCAGGCAAAGGGAGGCTGTGTCAAGATTGCGTTTGTGCGCCAGTGCTTAGGCCCAGCTGCTCCTAAACACAGACAAGCTCTTGTCAATTAGCCGCTGACGAGCAGGTCCTGCGCTGGCCGCGGGCGGCTGGGCAGCCAGCAGTGTACAGTCACCTCAATTAGTATCAATTTCTGTCGGGATCTCCGGGGAGCTGGGCGGGTAAGCGGGGACAACGCGAGAGAGGCGACGCGCTGCAAACGCACACTCAACCCTTACTGCAGAGCACAATGGCGCAGCCACCGCGTCAGCCCAAACTGCACCACGCAGATGTCACTCTCCACGGAAGCCTGCACGTTACCAGCAATTTCGTTTTCCTAATCTTTTGCTTCCCCCATAAACTAGGGTCCTTTCTCCATTTACAGGGCATAGAAATGCACAACATAAATAGACCAGCAAAATATATGAATGCCTTTGTGACTGTGGCTGTGACTGTGATGGTGTCACAGAAAGCAGCTGGGGGTATCCAGGGTTCTGCTGTGTTTGGCCTTTGAACTGGGGGGTATGGGACATTCGGACAGGCCTGTCCAGGGGGAGGGAGGGGCATTCAGGCCTGTCCGTAGGGGGGGCACATTCAGACCTGTCCACTGGGTTTGAGGGTTCAGGGGCCTGGTGGAGCTGCAGGTCAGCGGGGCCAAGCCTCCAGCGGGACGAGCAGGATCTCCGGCAGGGCAGCTGAGCTGAACAAAACCATGCGGACCGCAGGCATGGGCATCACTAGGAAAGGTGTTTGTTTAACTAATTACCAAGCTGTGAGGCAAGGGAGGCCAGGAGATACAGAGCTAAGAGAGGACAGGGGCTCGAGAGCAGAGCAAACACAGGCCCACACAGAGCGGGGACCGCAGGCAACTGCACAGCAAAACTGCTGCACAAAAACCCATCCTGCATTAAATATGAGAACGTTTAGGGAAGAGGTCAATGCGTCAGGAAAAGTCAACAACAGAACAATCTTCATGACAGAAGGAATTTTATATTAAAAATCCATAAATCTTCAAGTGAGGGCAGCAACACAATGGACTCAAAGGGGAGGAGTGGTCAAGTCAACACTGATCTGTTGACGGAGACAAAATGGATTGTTGTAAGTTGTTAACATTTAACACAAACGTTAACACAAGAATATAAGTAATGTGAAATGGAAGGCCTTGTTCGCAGCCCACGTGTTTTAAACTAAATGGATAAAAAGTACAGAAAAACATGTGTAAGTATGACATGTAACAGCAAAAAGGAAGACAGGAATATTTACACCTCAGCAATATAAGATGATTTCTTACTACTTGGGGTGGGTGTTTGAATTAATGTAGACGTTTTAGACACACACACACATAAACTTGAATAAACTCCTACATTGTTTCAATATGTTTTTGTGGGTTTCATTTAAATGTTGCTCAAAAAAAGTTTTGCACCTTTCCTGAACGATTTCAAGACAAGTCATGCATATTAATGAGTTAAATTAGGAGTAATCTCGGAGTGCTTGGAGGTCACATTGCCACCACAGAAGCAGGATCATCAGAGGGGAGATTACCTCATTTAGCAGCAGCCCTGCAGTCTGCCTGAGTGACAGACATCGCCCCAGGTCCCACAGAACCCATTCACTTAACCACCATTCATCAATCTCTATCTAATTACTATCGCACAAACCCTGCTGCACAGCCCATCCTCAGTCCAGCCTTTACCCATATCCCAGTGATAATGTACACAACAGCATTTACTCCATATCCCAGTGATAATGTACACAACAGCCTTTACCCATATCCCAGTGATAATGTACACAACAGCATTTACTCCATATCCCAGTGATAATGTACACAACAGCCTTTACCCCATATCCCAGTGATAATGTACACAACAGCATTTACTCCATATCCCAGTGATAATGTACACAACAGCATTTACTCCATATCCCAGTGATAATGTACACAACAGCCTTTACCCCATATCCCAGTGATAATGTACACAACAGCCTTTACCCCATATCCCAGTGATAATGTACACAACAGCCTTTACCCCATATCCCAGTGATAATGTACACAACAGCCTTTACCCCATATCCCAGTGATAATGTACACAACAGCCTTTACCCCATATCCCAGTGATAATGTACACAACAGCCTTTACCCCATATCCCAGTGATAATGTACACAACAGCATTTACTCCATATCCCACTGATAATGTACACAACAGCCTTTACCACATATCCCACTGATAATGTACACACCAGCCTTTAGCCCATATCCCAGTGATAATATACACACCAGCCTTTACCCCATATCTCAGTGATAATGTACACACCAGCCTTTACCATATATCCCAGTGATAATGTACATGAGATAAAAATGTCCTTCATCCATTCTCACTGAGCCTTGGTGATTCAGTGTCTCTTTTTATTAAAAACCCTCGATTTTTAAACCAGACAGAGCATCAAACAATATGGACACACATCGCTTCATCCACATCTAGGTGTGAAACGAGCAAATTTAAATTTCATTAAAGGCAAAATGCAAAAGCTGTGTGTCCTGTTCTGTGGGTATGGGCTCCGGGCACAGCCTACTGAGCATGTGCAGATGATTTCACACCAGAGGCAGTGTACTGAGCATGTCGAGTAGATTTCAGACAACAGAACTCCATCGGACCATTATGAGTTTCTCAGGAGGAAATTCTCTTCGCCTTATTAGCTAAACAACCATCTACAGCAGCATTCAGTCAAATATATTCAGTCATACTGGGCCCATTTTTGTGGAAATTGCATCTAAGCCTTGTGTGACCCAAAGCACCATAGAGTACATTGTTGGAAACAAGAGTCAGAAAGTAAAAGTCTTGTCATGTATTTCTTCCACCTATAAATTCAGCCAGCTGATTTCACTAATTAGTTCTACCTCCTGGCTGCAGAATTGTGCTACTTGGTGATGGTAACAAAATACTGGGGAGGACCCCAGTATTGGGGCTCAGGAGGTAAGAGCAGTCGTCCTGCAGTCGGAGGGTTGCCAGTTCGATCCCGCCCTGGGCGTGTCAAAGTGTCCCTGAGCAAGACACCTAACCCCCAATTGCTCCTGACAAGCTGGCTGGTGCCTTGCATGGCAGCTAATTGCCGGGAGTGTGTGTGTGAATGGGTGAATGAGAAGCATCAATTGTACAGCACTTTGGAGAAAAGGCGCTATATAAATGCAGACCATTTACCCCACCCCGCTAATAAACATTTCCTGATACCTAACATTGCAGGTCAACAAACACTTATGTAGGCATCAGAAAAATGTAATTCTTGTCAGTCAAAACCACAGATTTGACATAGGCTATAGGACATCAGGGTCAGTTGTAACATTTTTCACATTTCTAAATCGACCAGGGTTTTATGTGATATTTCAGTTTGTCTATTAACTTACTTCTTACCATGTTCCCATCTGAAGATATTTAAATTAAATCAAGGGACCAAAATGTTACAAGTAGAGAATGTGCAGTCGAGAATACTTATGTAACTGCATAATGTTTGCACCAGAACTACTTTCTCTGCCAAACAGCATTTTAGAGTGGGTGCATGGATAGGCACATGCAAGGCAGAAATATCACTTTCCTGCTGAAAAACTGCTCAAGCTAGGTTTTGAAACAGCTGGTAGATAGTAGACCACCTCAGACCAGCTCCATAGTCAACATAGTTTGATTAGCTCAAGCAATGTTTTGAAAGAGCTAGTAGCTGGTCATTTCAAGATGGTCATACCTGGATTTGACACCTTACAAAAAGAATTAAGGGAATACAACTTGTTTCAAATAAGATCAAACTCTTTTATGCTTTAGGACACATTCCGAAGGCATTCGTATATTGGTGAAAAACAGTGTAAAACTGCAGTTGGAAATGGAATAGAATTTAATCAAAAGCTTGTTTAAACATATATTAAACTATGAGACAGTCTGCTAAGGCTATCATGTAAACATTGTAGTCTATGACAGCCTATATGCACCATAAACAAAGAACTGTTCAGATTATTTTACATTACTGTCACTGACAAGATTTTACTGTCTATATGTGATTTTTGAACAATTTAGCATAGCTCAGAGAGTGGAGTTTTTTTGGCCTATTTTGGTTTAATTCGCACAACAACTGTCAACACAATCAAAACAGTTATTCAGATTTTAAGATTTAACTCAAAAACAGCCTTCTGTGGATAAAATTTGCAAAAATGTAAGGATTATGTTCTGGATTATGCATGTGGGCAGGGGACCATACTGAGCATGTCCAGAGTGAGTGTCATCACTGTAGCTTGTTGTTGCTTGGGGCAATTGCCAATGTTAGAACTGACCTCGGTCTCGCCTACTAGTTAAAATGATTTAATGTCAAGAATTACGTTAAAATATCCTTTCATATACTCAAGTGATGAAATGTTTCTGTATCGATTAATCTCGTTTTAATCTATCCGTTATATCGTCATCCTTAACTCTTCCTTCCAACGATTTATTGGAGGTGTTTTTTGGGGAAACTGGCTAAAATTACCCATGCTAGTAACTACGCATCTTAAGAACCGTATAGCACAGTGTTAACTTCCATCGATATAGGAGAACGGAGGGTCTTATTCTCCTAACCCTAGACATAATGAAAGCATTGATTTGGAAACTAAGAGTGCAAGAGTAGACCTACTTGCTTTTGCTGAATTCTAAAGTGTAATATCCTGTCAAATATCCTAGAAAATGCACACACGTATAATAGGCTAAAAACGAGCCCAGTTCGCCATGTCTGTTATGAATTCTTTCGCGAAACAACTCAATTTAGCGGTCACTTAAAGCAATTTTTGAAACGTTTCTCCTCTGAGAATTACACCCCGAAAAATGAATCCGCCGAGACCTCACCTTCTACTGTGCCTCAATAAAATAGACATCAACCTTACTCGATCTGTGTATAATTTTTAATATATATGCAATAAATGTTCACTTTGTTACTTTGAATGACGGAAAATAATATCGGCAAATCTTAATATCCATCCGTTACTTGCAAATGATCCGCGTGCTGGCTCCACTTGCGTGTTGATTAATTTATTTCCCGACTGAGTTTGATAAAGCAATAAGGATGACATTTACTCTTAAGGGGACAATCACAGAGCCCGCCTTTTGAAATCAAGATGACGAAGTTGTTTAAACCTTCTTAAATATTAATTTAATGTAATTAATTTCCAGTCTCGTTCTAGAACACAAAAATCGTTAGGCTGTCCACTTAAATTAAAACCGATGAATCAGGACGTTACTATGTTTCGACGTTGTATTAGACAATAATGCCATTTTGTTGATGAACTATGCGTGTTTATTCTGCCTTGGTCTCCAACAAACGTTAAGCACATATTCCACAAACATACAGGCGATCGCCTGTTACATGACAATATAACCTGTGGTAAGCTACATGTTTGCAAGTGGTCCAGGCCTACTAATTTATTTGTAAACAAAACTAATAATATATAGATTGTAGGCCTAAAGGTTAGGCTGTCAAATATCATAAATGCATTGAAACAATTGCTAGGCCTACGCCAAACCTACAAAATAATGGAAATGGGAGGGAGATGCTATCTGAAGCGTTGGAACTTCTTAGAGACGACAAAGATGAATGCATATTTGAAGCTTGAATTGGAACATGATGAATGTTGCAATGGAGATGGCTGGTCGGAGTGACTTCACGCTTCATCAAACTGTGAGACTCCACCCCGCACTAATAATCTGTCAGCAGCACAGAGGACACACACAGCGGTCACTCGGATACTGCGGATTCCGCTGGCTTAGAGCTCCACACGGCTGCGCCTTCTCCTGTTGTGTTCACTTGAAAAAGCACAATGTTAGAGTGGGAGGCAAATAGACTCGTGTGATCATACACAACCTACAGTAACACATCGGGAAAGTGCTTGGAAACAAACACACATTTAATATCGGACCTCACGTGTGATCATCTTTAAATATCACTGGAAATATTAGGCTAGAAGGAACGAGCCGGTGGCAATCGCATCGCAGTTCTATTTGTGTCAGAATGAGATAATAAAATAAAATAAAATAAACGCATTTTTACGCAATATTGTAGGCATTCGATATTTTCTTCTTCTTTTTCAGATAATGTATCAGATGTAATCATATGCGTTTTTAGATTTAATCTATGGAATTTGATCCATTCGACAAAATACAATATAAAATACTGTTCAAAAACATCACCAATAAGCCTACACTGAAAAAATGCTTAATATGATTTTTCACATTATTCCTTATTTTTAAAGTTTTCTCAAATGAAAAATTGTAAGTTCATAAACATTTTCAATAGCGAAAACCTAAAAATATGGGTGTAACAAATGTATTTAACATGTATTTCAGTGTATGACACATAAATGGTAGGTATAGCCAACTATCAAAAAGGTATAGGGTAAATAATAGCCTACCATATTCTCTTGAAATGCACACTAAATATGCAAACTTGCACTCCGACGAATTGACCAGCCTATATGCAGAGTTTATGGGTTTTCATTGATTCAGTTGTTATTCTGTGTTGAACGATTATTAATTTCATATGACTGCCAATACAATAGGATATGTGGCTACTTTTCTCGGCAGCAGGTTTTAGTATCAGAATTGGTCCGTAGGATTGGCCCACACGGAATCTTTGATCCCCATTCGCACCATCTTGAGGGAGCGAATTCGTTTTTAAATTGTTGTGATTTACAGGCTGCCTTATTTAACAAAACGTATAAAAATGTTAACTGTGCCAATGGTGGTTACACATGGCCTTCCTTTGGTCACTAAAGACTATAGCTACTTTGGGGAACATGAATCTATCAATCACCCCGTTCTCTCCCCCTCGTTTTAAAACTTCCTCACGCTTTTTGTCATTTTCGTTTGTGGGCAACTGGTCCATCCCCTTTCCACACCCTATTTGTTTTGGTTCTTTTTATTCTGCTACAACGGGTGAAAGACTACAGCTTCTTTCGGATTTTAACCGAATTCCTTTAGAGGCTTTGATTTCTCTTTTTTAGCCGTCTTTGACTTGACATGTCAATCGCTGTCTTTTGTCGTATTTTCTAAACCAGAATTCCTCCCAAACACAACATCTGATGGATCAGTTTTAAAACAGGGTGCAACAACAGAGGGAAATGTGCAAAATGAGAGAGAATGTAACTACCGATTTCGTAGCTATTTTCCCAGTGAAAATTCAGACAATTTTTGAAGCGTAAAAGCAAAGGTTTCAGCTTTGGGCCGACGAAGTTATTAGAAACACATATTTTAAATAATGACGTCACAATATAAATTCATACAGCACATTCAACGGTTAGTGTGAAATAACTGAACACAATCATGCATGCTCTCTCTTCATTGCAGCCTACTTCACTTTCAATGAGTTTTCTAGCTTATGTTCACAACTGGCTTATGACAGTGATGTGTTCAGTAAACTACATAACAAAAACATTATCTTGCCATTTCGTTTTTTATTTCTTAGGAATTTATCACTTTTTATATATAGACCTAAATATATAGATATATAATATATATATATTATTTAAATTTTTATATTCTATAAATAAATCATAATTAAATGCCATTTAAAATCCACATTGCGCACGAACAAACGCATACACAATATATATATAACGAATCTATTAACAAATTAAATACTCGTCTTGGCTAACCACTATATACTTTATATTTCCATTATTATTATTATTATTATTATTATTATTATTAGCAATAGTAGTCGTATTCTTATTAGTAGTAATACTTGATATATATTAATAATGTTATTATATATTACGAGTAAATAGTCAGACTTCTGCCACAATAGAAATAAATATTCCCCTCGAACGTTCTCCAAAACATTAGCCTATAGGTTGTTTGAATTTTAGTTAGATGGATATACGTGGCTATACAAATCACTGCTAAAAATATAGGTGTACCATAGTTTGCACAAATATTAACTTGATTGAAATTAAACTGAAATGTAACGTAAAGTCTTTTTTTAGATGTATGTAGGCTACACGTCAGGGTTTTTTGTTTTATTGTAATATATAAATGCATTGCATATATCGAATAGGAACAGAAGTCAACCCGATACGAGGTTACTACAATTAGAAGCCCCGCCTATTGTCCATACAAACATAGACATTTCTTATGGTGTGAAAAAATAATAATCCAGTAGATTGCATTTGTCATGGGTCATTCGGGTAAAATATGAAGACTTTGAAAATATTTAGACCCTTACAAATTACAAAAACCTTCGGGGAAGAATAAACAATAAAAACAAGCAGAAATTGTTTTGTAATTGACATTTTTTGTTTTACCTCTGAGATTTTCCCCCAGCCTGGGAGGTGATTATTTCAATAAACACGCGCAGCTATGGCATATCCCCGAAGTGCGGTATGATCACAGCAGTTCTGCGCCAAGCAGTCTCCAATGTGATTCGGGCAAAACGGCCGCTGTGCACACATCATCAAACTGAAAAGATACAGACCTCGACGTGCGAGAAAGAACCGTAATAGAGAAAGACCACGAAATCTACAAAGACAAGAATACAAGCGATTACAACGACAGCGCGTACTTACAGATAATATGAAATCAACTTGTCTACTGTAGCCTATATTCCGCATGGTCTTCCCTAACAGAATATGTGTCTGCCCTATTTCTCAGAGATACACTTAAAGCAGTGGAAACTTTGCATCGTTCTGCACCATTTTATACATGATGAGCCGTCAGTAATAGGATTATTAAACAAAAACCGTCTCAGGCGCTGGCGTTAACCTTTTTAAATGCCTAATTAGGTTTTTGCACAGAAAAATTAGATTTAACATTGCACTGGCTGCATTTTCGGTTGATGCTAAAACAATTTAAAATGCATTATACTGCTCTCTGCCAATCACCTAAACATACATATTTTCACAAACATTAAAGATATAATATTATCTTTTAGAGAATGCTATCTGCAAGATCTAATAAACTAATTACTCTCTGCCGCTGCCTGTCTCGATTAAGGTGATAAGGGAGCTCTGTCTCTGTAATGCGCCATATGGCGCCATCTGCTGAAAGTAAGAGCAACTGCTGATATTTTGGCATGAGCGACGAGATTTTTCGGGACTGGTCGGTTGTCTCTGATTTAAAGCAGCTACGCAACTATGAAATAGTGTGCTAAATATATTGTCCTGTTAAGCTAAGTGATCGTTATGGGTGGATTATAACTGTAGTTTACTAGGCTAACTATATTAGCCAACAATGACAATAGCACCATCGTCATAATTACAAATAGCATTCGAATGTCCTTATATTTTCACTACTACTGTCAATGGCTGGTTGAAGATGCTTTATAACGATTCCCTTTTAGACAACCAATAGCGTGGTGCAATTTCATGAACGCATCGCCCTTTCGCTTCCGACCAAACTCTCCAAATTAATTTGCTAACATTACTGTGTCCAACGCGGCCGTGCACATTTGTAGCTACTTACCGTGCAATCTAGATAATTAAAGCAGAGAAAGACTGCGATAAATACATTAAACTGATTTCACACCGGAAGCGCGACGTCTCATTGCGCACTCAATACGTTACTCAACAGATTTTCATTGCATTGTTGTATCATTCCTGTAATCACCACTAGATGTTTGTCTAAAATGGAGGAAATTCTGTACATAACATTTAATGGGTAACGGGCTATTATAATATAAGGTCTTAATTGTTTTAAGCAGCTTGAAGAACTAGTCCAGCTTACTGTAAATGTGTCTGCTTCTTATGAATATTCAGATAACTTACCAAAAGACATGGCCCGTACGGGGATCGAACCCGCGACCTTGGCGTTATTAGCACCACGCTCTAACCAACTGAGCTAACCGGCCATAGGAAAACACGAGAACGAGCTCTCTGAAGAACCTCTCCATGACTCCATTCAGTTCCAGGACGGAATTATGATTCAGGTCTATCTCGCATACACCAACAATATTTTCACCAACTTGCACATCTGCGTTTCCATTCAATTCCATCCTGCCCCCAATCTTTGTGCGCGATCAGTGTGTAATGTATCGCTACGCAGACGTCTGGTGCATTGATGGCTGGCTTTTTGGTAAGCTACATAGATTCGTTTTATTTACATAGCATATTCCCGACAATTTAAATTACAGCATACAATGGTCTATCTCAATTGATCAAAACCATATTGATACAAAATACACATATTTATGAATGAGCAAGAGTTCATGATGTTGTAAAATGGCCACGGTCGCTTCGGCTGGCGTGCGCATTGGACTCTAGCTTAACACGCGAGATAACGGTGGCCATGTTCTTCCATTGCTGTCAAGGGATCGTGAAACTACGTCTTTACCAGCTACGTTGAATATTTCCGTTTTTGCAGCGCAAGCTATCCCACCCACCTCCTTCCGGTATCCCTTTACTTTTCAGTACCAACTCCAAACAACAACGTGGGTATTTTGCAATTCAATCTAAACAATTTGTTAGTAGCTAATCTTTTATTAGCTAATCAGTCAATAACTTCAAATACTGGATTTAAAGCGTGTTGACGTGACTATCGTAACATTGCTTATTCATTTTAGCAATGCTTTCATTAACAATGCTTCCATATGCTCCCACCTCCCATCTACATTTAAATGTGCTCCGATATTTTTAACCCGTTAGAGAAAAGCAAGAGTAGTTACGCTTTACACACATCATTGTTTCTGCTAAATATCGAGACCAAGCTTTGCTGCTCACATTGAAAATGAGACCCAACTCAGAAATGTTCATTCTTAGGGACGACATGACTTGCAGATAATAAAGTTGTATAAAATGTTTTGCTTTTAATCATGAAGAGTCATTGGTGAATTAAGCCCGTTAGATGAATGCATAAACTTTAAGGAATTAAAATCTTTTGAGGGAAGTGGTTGAAGACAAAATATCTAAACTGCAGGGGAATAATGTGGATGCTGTAAACATGGTGATGGGTCCTTCAGTGAAGAGGCTGCTTCTTCTTCTTCTTCTTCTTGCTCGGTGCCTCTGGCTTTGTTTCTGGCCTGTTAAAATACAATATACACATGAAAATATTCATGTTAAAATATCCAATATACACATCAACATAATATACACAAAATATACAATTAAATGGCATCCAAAATATGTAGTGGATCTAAAATAGGACATTTACAATGTTCAGAATTCAAAGATGAAACTAGCAACAATCAGATAATAGCAGATTAATGCTGCATTCTGAATCTGCTATTATCCTAAAATCATGTAAATTCTTTGATTGAGACACTGACTTATTCCAACAATGAAGAGCAATGCTTTATATCAACAGCAAAGCACATCTTTCCATTCTGTAACCCTGCAAGACAACTGGCTGGTGTTGTTCAGTGTCACAGTAAAAACCTTCAGAAACATCTCTATAGATAAAAGGACTCAAAGTTATGAACTTACTTAGAATCTTTCACTTGTGTTTTTTTTGGATGTAAAATGACAACTTCCTCCTCTTCACTGTCTGAGATGACCACAACTTCACCTGAATGGGAAACATTAGTTGAGGGAATGTTTGTGTTACTGGTGTATTTATCAGTTCCTCTAAATTAAGCATGGTAATTATGCACTTATTGAAATGTACAAAATAAATATCAAGACACTTTCAAACATACACACACACAGTCTCAATTACACACTTTTGCTTTTCATCGGCCTCTGGTTGTCCTCCTGCATCTCCAGGCGTTCCTCCTCCTCTTCATCGTCTTCATCCTCTTCCTCCCCCAGGCCCCAGGCGTTCTGCAGACACTCCCCCACCTGCACTGCCCCAGGAGCCCGGACCACCGGGGAGGGAACACGCCCGCTAACGTGCTAAGATAAGGGGGTAATATACACCAGGACTGACACACTCGCCCACTCACACACAAATCCCTTCAGTGAAGGATACACCTCAGATAGCGGCTCTGCAGATTGGGACTCGGTTGCCATGGTGACTGCTTCGCTTCCCACCTCGGCATCGCTCATCTCTATCTGAGCGCCATCGCTCTTCAGCACTGTGATGCGCTCCACTGGCATCGACTCCGCAAAGCCACACCTACCGCCCTCCTTCCTACAGCCACAGACACGCAGCATTAACACAGGCACGCTGCACTGACACAGACACGTAGGATTAGCACGGGGCAGCATTAACAGACATGCAGCATTAACACAGTGACAGTGCACGTACTACAGGTGTCGTCGTATGAGAGACTGGGGCTAGCTAGATAAATTAGCTGGTTACAACCTATTTTTATACAGTCTATGGTTACAACCTAATGAGTGAAAACATCATAGCTGTCGACATCCAATGTGAAGTGAGCTAGCAAAACACAACAGTAGGCTGTCAGATTTATTTATAATAGCGATGGCTGATGACGATGGCTGACATTTATGTCTGCAGTAGAGGGGTGCCGTTGTGGTTATGGTCAGAGTTAGAGTTAGAGTTAGAGTTAGACATCACAGTGTGATATGAGGGTCAGAGTCTGGGTCTGGGTCTGGGACTGGGTCTGGGACTGGGTCTGGGACTGGGTCTGGGTCTGGGTCTGGGTCTGGGACTGGGACTGGGACTGGGACTGGGACTGGGACTGGGTCTGGGTCTGGGACTAGGACTGGGACTAGGACTGGGTTACGGTTATGGTCAGGGTTAGGGGTGACTGTGTGATATGAGGCTCAGAGTTGGCCGTGGCTAGTAAGCTCCCGCTCCATACCTGGCTCTCCGGTCGTTTTCCAGAGCTTTGCTGATCAGGTCTGTAATCTCAGACACCTTCACACTGGCAATCTTACTGCATCGCAAGACCTTCGTGGAAATACAATTCAGAAACGGGAAACATTTTACCCAAAATTAACTACACTATTTAAACAAAATACACACTACAATTTCCTGAAAATTATCTACACTATTTACAGTTTTGGGAGTGGCCTGTAGCGTAGTGGTTAAGTGACTGGGACACGCAAGGTTGGTGGTTCTAATCCCGGTGTAGCCACAATAAGATCCGCACAGCCATTGGGCCCTTGAGCAAGGCCCTTAACCCTGCATTGCTCCTGGGGAGGATTGTCTCCTGTTTAGTCTAATCAACTGTACGTCGCTCTGGATAAGAGCGTATGTCAAATGCCAATAATGTAATGTAATGTACAGTGCCACAAAAAATAATTTCCCCGCTTCCTGATTTCTTCTATTGTTGCATATTGCACTGCATGGTTTCATATCTTTAGATAAAATGTAATGTTAGACATGAAGTGAACTGGAATAAAGAACTTTTAAATGTATTTAATAATCACCCCTGCTAAAAAGTAATTGGATATTATCTGGTTGCACCACCTTCAGCAGCAATAATTGCAACCAAACACTTCATATAATCTTATATCAGTCTTTCACATCACTGTGGATTAATTTTAGCCCACTGTTCTTTGTAGAACTGTTGTAATTCAGACGTTTGTAGGCTTTTGAGCATAAACAGCTTGTTTCAGGCCCTGCGACAGCATCGCTATTGGGGTGAAGTCAGGATTTTGACTGGGCCTGTTGTGCTTATGATGAGAGAGAAAGCTGATCACAGCTCACCTGTTCCTTGAGCAGCATGATTCCTCCACTGGACTGGATGGAGCAGATCTCTCTGTGTTTGTTCATAGCGATGACGAGCAGCCCGTCCATTACTCTCTCCTCCCTTTCACACGGGTCCACCAGCAGGTACGTCCTGCACAGAGAGGGAGCGCGCTCAATCCACGCCTCAGATCAAGGCCCCGATACACTGTGGACATTAAATACCCCACCGCAGAGAATACGGACCTTTCTGCAGAGGGGATGGGGTTAGGGGGTTAAGGGTTTGGGTTAGCACTCACCCCTGCAGGTAGAAGGAGAAGCTGACACAAATGGGCATGTGGTAGATACTCAGTGGCACAGGGTCTCGCTCCTCTGGGCTATACTGTAAAGAGCAAATAAACATCAGAACACAAACTTCCTGTTCCCAAGCATGGACCAAGCACACCTAAGCACACACGAATCACACCTGAGTGTGGACCAATCATACCTGATCACACACCTGAGCATGGACCCCTAAAAGCCCCAAAATTCAACCTGTAGCCAAAAGTAATGTACAGTCCCCCTCCAAAAGTATTGGAACAGCAAGGTCAATTAATTTGTTCTTGCTATGGACTGAAGACAATTGAGTTTGAGGTCAAAAGATGTACATGACATGACAGATCTGAATTTAAGCTTAGAACATATCACCATTTGTATCAGACCACCCAATTTTTAGGTAAACAAAAGTATTGGAACATGTGACTGAGAGGTTTCTTGTTGCCCAGATGCGTCCTGTCAGATTTATTGGTTAAAAAATAATAGTTCTGAATGTCTACTCTTGGTTTAGCCTTGGGGTTGGCCTGTGAAGACTGCATCTGTGTTAGAAAAGACGAACCAACAAGGGGAGAAAAGCAAGCCATTTTGAAACTTAGAAAAGAGGGGAAATCCATTGCACATGCTTTGGGGATAGCTTATACAACAATGTGAAATGGCGTACCGAGCAACAGACATCAAACAGACCAAGGAAAACAACAGCCCTTCATGACAGAAATGTTGTGAGAGCTGTGAGGAAAAAACCCCAAAACATCAGTCAGTGACATCACAAACAATCTCCACAGGGAAGGTATCTCAATCAACCGTTCAAAGAAGACTTGGAGAGCAGCAATATAGAGGCTATACCACAAGACTACTCATCAGTAATGAGAATAGAAAGGCAAGATTACAATTTTCAAAGAAGCATGGAGATGACCTCCCCCCATGCCCCCGAAACAAACAACAACTGAAAGAGGCTGCATTAAAAGCATCACAAAAGAAGAATGCAACAGTGTGGTGATGTCAATGGGTTGCAGTCATTGCAAGCAAGCAAGGGATATGCTACCAAGTGTTATTTACTTTCATTTACTTAAATACTCTCTGTTACAATAGTTTTGCTCACCTAAAAATTTGGTGGTCTGATAGCAAAGGTGCTTTTGGAGGGGACTGTATACTATACATACGTATATATATATATATATATATATATATATATAGATTAATTGAAAATGAAGACAGATCAGCCCACTGCCTTCCACACTTAGCAGCCTGAATCCAGAGCCCAGCTGTGCTCGGACTCCAGGGGCCCTGATCAGACACTGACCACAGTGACCTGGTCTCCCTGGATGCCCACGTCAGGCCTCCTGAAGTGGCTCAGCCCAGCGATGGCGGCTATGCTCGCAGCATCCATGAGGTTCCCGTCGTGGTTCAATACGTGCACGTCCACTCTGACCTGCCACACCTGCACAATACAGGCCCGCACCAAAGCCACTGTCTCATTAAACATAGTCAGGTGTGTACATTCTTACCTTTGACTGGGAAATGCATTACTTTGGGAGGGTGAGATATCCCAGAGAGTGACAGTCTTTATTATTCAACTTACCTTTTCACCTGAAACTACACACAGAGACTCTGTATCTATGCATTTGGAGTTTCGAAGGCATCTTTCCAGTAGTCTGTTTAACTTCACAAGTAATTCAGACTGTCTGAAACAAAAAAAAGACAGAGAAAAACTGAAAATGAACCAGTAACCTGAGTTAAATCTGGCTATTTAACTTTTCCATTGGCTGCTGATGTAAATACATGAATATACAGTACCTTCAGAAAGTATTCGCTCCCCTTAAACATTTTGTCCTGTTACACCTTAACATTTTGATGCATTGAATATTTGCCCCTTTCAGCAACATAATAAATTAGATAATAAATTTAATACATTTAAAAAACAAATGTATATATAAAAAAATTAAAAAAAAGCCTTTTATTGACAGACAATTTGCATTTACAAAAATAATCAATACCCTAGAGTCATTACTTTGTAGACAGGCCTTGGGCAACAATTATCAGGTATTCAAATGTATTTATTCTGCAGTTATAACACTGAACACAGGTGGATCTGAAATCAACATTTGTGGACCTTGATCTTTCAGGAAATTGGAATGTGATACAACAGGCCCAATCTAGGTTGTTAACACAAAGGGGCAGAATACTTCCAAAACCTCAAAAAAACTGGACTTAGAGAGCAAAAAAGTAAATAAAAATAAAATCAAGGCAGGAGGAAAATATTCTGAAGGCTCTGTATTCCTGAGGACATTAGGCACAAAAACTCAACAGGCTAGCACGTCTTATTCTTGACTGTGATCTGGTATGACAGTATTAATCCAGCGGGTATTTCTGTGAGACTGGGGGAGACGAACCTGCCGGGCTCAAAGGAGGGGGAGGCCATGGGGGAGAGTTCCAGGGACAGGAACAGGATACCCTCTGTGGGCCTGTTCTCTTTTGGGGCCACCAGCTCACAGGACACCTGAGCCAGAACTCTGATGAGCAAAGAGAGATATGAGAGAAATTATCACATTACGAATTAAAAATACTTCACTTGTTCAAGGATATAACTCTTTCAAAACTGATTTATTCAATTATTTCAATTTAATGACTGCAATGGAAAATGAGATTGCATGCAAGGACATATTTCCTGTAATTAATCATTTCCAAAAAGTGAGAATGTTAACTGTTCACCTCGTCTTTCCAAGGTCAACAATGCAGCACCCATAGTCTGTTCCAAATGCGATCTTTATATTCCTGTAATCATAGGTCTGTCTTCCGTCCAAGCGCTGTAGGACACATAAATAGCAATAACAATAACTAACGCTGTAGTACACATACATAGCAATAACACTAAACAGTGTGCTACTTCACTGTACTAAATTCTGTTACTTATGGTCTTGTTTAAGTTAAAATGATGGGCCAGATTTACTAAGCCTTTTGCAATGATTTTCACATGACACGTTCCGCCTCCAAAGAGCAGGTGTAAACACAGGTGCAAGACAACTATAGAAATAATCTATGCACAAACAATCACACTATATCAACTCCCAGAGCAAGACATAATAAAACGGATTATTAATAATAAATATCAATGATTGGAGCCAAGCAATTAAGGCTCGGTGTTTGTCACAGAAAATATTTATAAAATACTGTATTAAATTAACCAATATCTCATGCGAAGCAGTGGGAAGTGACTGAAATAACGTGCTCAACTGTCATTTGTAAGTTTAAATGATGTTCTGCTTTTAATCGCCTTTGTCCATTGCAGAAAGAGCCTTTGTTTTGATGAATTATCCTCCAAAACAATCACGGAAAAGAAACTGGGAATTAAAGGAACTGCCAAAAAAAGAGGAAATTGCATACGACTCCTGTCACAAACAGCCAGCCATACAAACAGCCAGCCATAAGAATTGCGCTTCTGAGAGAAATAAAAGATGTAGTTACTGGAACCTCAGACACTCCCATTCTATCCCGACAATAGTCAAGCTCATTGCAATGTTATTAGACATTAACTGTTAATTTCAGGCAGACTGCGACCAACACACCCTCGTCAAATGACATTTTGCGCTACAAGCTTCATGTACATACATCTGGCCCTAAGTGTCTTTATTGCGAGGAAGGCAGTTGTAAATAAAGAGCATACAGATATTTTTATCGGTTATATATAAGATTGTTCATCGGAATAATAATGTTAAAGTAGCCTGTAATTTGAAGGGATTTCATATATTAGAGGCCACAGTGTTAACATCCTAGAGATCGATACAACTGATGCTAGCTACATTGACGTTTCTCAAACAGCAATACATTAAAATGCAGTTAACCAGAGTTATCACAGCGAACCATGCCGCAGTTAGCTAAACACGGACTACCTAGCGTTAGCATACTCCTCAAACATAATGTATAGCTCTTGGGGAAATAGTCATTTTAGCCAGCTACCTTGGTGGCCAGCTGGTTAACTATATCCAAATCAAACGATTGGTCATTTAAATTGCAAGTAACCTACACCACCATTTTAACATCAGTTACCTTTTTCTCTTCTATGCCCTTCAATAGAAATTGTCGCTCGCAATTTGATAACGGTGTTTCCCTCATTTTACTAGCTATATAAATTAATAGTGTGAGTAGCTAATGAAACGTGCTATTTACTGTCTCCATGCAAGGAGCGTCGTATATTGATGACGTTCTGGCGGCGCCTTAAATGACATCATAACGATTTGGACATTAAAATTCTTCGGAATCGCTTGTCGACCTTTCAGTTTTGTATGCATTTGACTCAAAAGCTAAAATTGATTCAGTCTAATCCCATATTATCCTCTTCGTATAAGAAATATAAGCATTATAGACACTCTCATTTTTGTTTGCTCAAATAAAATAGAGCTGCGAAGATTTCTGGAGGGAATTCCAATTTTGTACAGCATCTAGCCTACAGGACTGGCCATAAACTGTGGGACAGACAAGCTATAATACACAATACCACGGTCAAGGCAAACAGAAATAACAGGTGATGGGAGATGACATATTGATTTGTATAATTAGTAACTGATCAGACACATTTTACAACTCAAATAACTTGAATTTCCATTATAGCACTTCATTTCACAAGACATAGCTGCAATGAATGGAGATTTTCTAATTGAATAGGTGATTGCAAAAATTAAAATGGCTTTTTGTTAAAGTATACACAAAATGACACAGTTGGACCTAACACACTTAAAATACATGTCAATCTTCGTTAGATATCTTACCATTGTTTAAATCTCCAAATATACACACTTGAGACGTAGGTACATTGGGTCTGTTCTGATGAGGTGTGGTGTATACAAAATGTAAAAATAATACGTGGCAGATTTTCAGATAAATAGAGATGTGAATATAACCAAGTTGTTCCAACTTGGAACTGGTTCCGATTGCAGTTTGTTAGTTTTGCCAGTAGGCAGAGCAGTTTCCCCTCGTACAGGGACCATAAGGGAGAATGCGTAAGATGCCAGCCACAGTCATACACGGACATACAAGCATTTTACTGAGAAATTACTGCAAAGTCTATGCAGGTACAATGCAGGTACAAAACAAATCTGTTGACAAGCACAGCAGTTCCTGTTTTGGCCTAATATAGTCTTTCATGCGGGTTTTATTAAACCGAGTCAAGGCCTGGAGCAAATGGATCAGGCTTTTCTGTTTCTGTCAGAATGCAAGAGTTACGTTCTTGGCTTTCACCCTGAGATACTTAGATTTGTCTTTGGGTATTTATTAACAGGTTCCTTTCATTCACTGCTCTATCGGTATAGAGGAATGGGAAGGAGGACTGTTAACTATTGAAGGGAAGATCAGGACTGTTTCACAAGAATCATGTTTTAATATTTGATAATAAAATGGTCTAAAGCTAATTATTCTATTGTATTTCATAACAAATTGAATCTCATTAATCAAGTTGGCTATTTTCAAAGATTCTTTTTTTGAGAAAAATAACAAATCTGGTAGCCAAGGATGGAGCCCTGTATGTGTGCGTGTGTGTGTATGTGTGTGTGTATATGTGTGCACATGCTCATCACATGCTGACATGCAAATACTTATGAAGTCCAACCCCTGCATTAAGTACACACAAGACTTTCAGCTGACTTTTGAAGACATAGTCATTATGATTGTGATTACGAGTATACCTAATTATTCACTTGGAAAGGATCTGCCAGATATTGAATAAAATCAACACATAATTGAAAGATTGAAAAAAATGGCTAGTGTGATACATTCATTTACATTTTACATTTTAGTCATTTGGCAGACGCTTTTAATCCAAAGCGACTTACAAGTGCATAAATCATTCCTTAGTCAGACAAAATATTAATAGCAGACAAACATAATCTTTATTCAATCTCATCTCTATCTCATCTCAATGCACAGCATGGCATCCACTGATGATACACTTCACACATAGCTATACAGGCAATATTTCACATGTAGCATCAACCCACGTATTGGACCTGGACGTTTGGTGACTGGCTTGGTCTTGGAACTGTATGTTTGGTGGTTTGGTCTGCAGCTTGAAGAGAGAGAGAGAAACTGAAGAAAAGAGGAAGTGAAATCCTCTTGTGAATCAGCTACGTCTGGAGTTACTGTCATGCAAAAATATTGCAAAATTTCTCAAACACATATTCATTGTCATGTGAAGTATGGCCTACCATTAATTATGTAATGTATATGTTCCAGATGATTGGCAAAGAATTGCACTTACTTAACATGTTGTGTAAAATAAAATATATATTAAGAAAACCTTTGTTGTTCCATATTGCCTTATAATACTGAGGCTGGCAGCAATGACAATGCAATGTATTTCATCGTATCACCAAATAAGACAAAACATTTTTGGTCATTTATTATTGAGCACTTTCAGTTTGGATTGTTTTCTTCTTTAAACTCGTCCAAGCTATCAACTTTCCCCACAGCGTAAATATTACCACTTACAGTTACGAACTTCTCCACTTTCATATTGTTATATTTATTGCATTGCTATGATGAATGGAAAAAGTAACACTCCCAAAAAGAACGACATCTCCCAGACTTCATTTCTGCTTTGCGCACGGTATTTACTCAACTGGGTGTGGCAGAGTGTAGAACTAAATGCAGAAAAGTTTTCTTTCCTAATTCTTTTGGCAGCTTTCTGCATCCCGTGGCTGAGTCTGGAGTAGGCTTCTTAGTAGACGCTATTTGGTAGGTTTTCTTGACTTGAGTAAGTAGTAAAATGAACTCAAATTAAGTATTAAACGTTTCAACTTGCGCATACATGAATAGCGGTATCTGTTGAGAATGTGTATTTTATGTGACATCATATACTGCCAACTTATACTGTAACTCATGAATGAACCGAAGTTCTTGGCGATAAAGAATGGGTTTAAACACGCGCAAGCATACATTTGTATGTACAATTACGTGTCTTTTTTAATGCAAAGAAGGGCTCAAAACGTACATGGATAACTTGGAAATGTTTTATTTTTGTATTGTTTTGTGATTCAATATCTTGTTTTCTTTCGGCAGATAAACTACGAAAATGGTAAGTTAAGCACATTCTCTTTGTCGAATAGAATGTTTGTATGTTTCAATATCGTGGCGAAAAAGTGTAGTTTAGTTTGAAAGAATTACGCATATTGTACAAAGACACCGCCCACTCACATTTCTCAGTTTTTCTTAAATACTGTACAAATGAACTGTTAACTTGATAAAAGCCCCGTTTTATGCAAAAGAGATGCTTTCATGAAGTATTTTTTTATTCCAAAACTTTCCACACATTTTACAATAGGTACTTAAATAATGAGAAGGACATGTTTTTATTAAGTTATTCGCATAGACAGGGAATCCATGTTTCGGCTTCCAAGAGTTTAAGAGAGAACTCAGGGTTAGCCTATTTTTTTTTTTTTAAGTATGAACTGATGGTGCTTAGTGCGATTTCAGAGAAGAGTAAGTTAAAACATTGCGGGATAATATGAAATGTAAGATTTTTACACCGCAGTCCGAATTCTTTGTGTAAGTATTCACTTATTCAGACGGCGGAACAGAGAGGGTTACAGATATAGAGATGGGGTCACAGTCCAGGAGTTCCCGTGGCAGGGAACTGAACACCGAGGCAGAGGAGGAGATTAGACACTCAGAAAAAACGCATTGCTCCACAATTTTTTCCGTTCAGTAAATAATAGTTGAAAATGAAGAGTAGTGCGCATGACTCAGGCGCTGGCTGCTCGCCCTTTAGGGAGGCGCCCCGTACTCTGCTCCAGCTGTTCAACGTGGAGCGCTAAGACTGCTGGGAACAATTACACGCGTGTAGTTTACGTTTGTCTTTACTATATGGGTGTGGCTGCGGCTTCGGCAGTCTTCAGCTGTCGGTGAAAGGCAGACGAGGTAACGGTGCCCTAATCACCCTTAATTATTAAACACAGTGAGCTCTTTGGGAGTGGTCGTGTCTTGATACGTATATGAATAAGAGCTGCAAGGTAGATGTAGATTTGCTGAAATGCCTTATCATGTCGCAATGGAAGTTCATTTAAGTACGCTGTCTTCTTTAAAGTTGTATTCACAGTGTCAAGGTAAATTATTCTAAATTAACGAAGGATGATAAATTGGTTTCTTGTTCAGTTCAGGAAATACAGTTCAAGGTCAAAGTAAACTCTACTCGAAACTTATTTTTCAGACAAGTAATTAAAGTACTCCACTGTTAAAACAAAACATCACAAGAAGAAACATTTACATAAAATAAATATAAAAGGGCCGACCTGCATTATGAGCATGAGCCCACAGAAAGGGCATATGCTGCACAAGAATAAAGTTACACTGTTACTGGGCTCTGACTCTCGCTCTTGGTTTTTGCATCTCAAATCCCTGAACTGTGGCCAGATGAAATTCAGTTTAATGTATGGAAACAGTAAATAGTAAATAGTTAATTTACAAATCTGTTTAGTTCTAAGTAGTTTGGCTAAGCTGGGGCTCCCCAAGCTTACTGACCCATTTAACAATCTGATTTAAAGCATTCCTCTTTTTTTCAAACCATGATATAAGAGGAAGACAAAAAAATATTCAAGAAAGCATGGTAGTAATAATACAGTAACTGAATAATCTGTGGACTTCAGTAGGACCTTGTTTCAGGTTTGCTGCTGCACAGAGCGGTGTACAGGGCCTACAGTAGGGAGTAAAGGATCGCAGCCCTGGGGAGAGTTCGTAGGGCAGCAGAGTAAATCACATTTAACCCCATTTACTGTCACCTTGGTCCTGTGACTCAGAACATCAACAGTTCATCCAGGCTAATTAGAATCCAGTTTAAAATAATCCAGATTCAGTTCATATGTGGTTGAATAGTATTAAAAGCAGATTGAGGTGAAGGGTGAGTTTGGGGGGTGGGGGGGGGGTGGGGCTAAACCTTCTAGCCAAGGCTAGAAACCTTGGAAATGGCTTGACCGGCCAAGTTCCAACCCAAATAAAGCTGCTGAAATAAAGAGAATAGTAAGAGATGTTAGGACAAAAATATTAATCAGGATATGCCGTTTCCTGCCTCTTTTAAAGCCAACAGGAAGGGTGTTGTCACCCACTACAGCTGCTCTCAATGACTAAATAACTGGCAATCTCCAAAGTTCTGATCAACAGCTGATCCACATAGCTCTATAATCGAGTGCTGAGAATCTTAAAGCGAATTACAAAATTATGATTATGAAATGGAGAAGAAATAATAAGGGAAATGAAAAACACTGAAGGAACCTGTCAGCATCTGCGAATATATCATTTAAATCGCTTATTTTTATCCACTTTTTTCCTTTCCTTGCTCCTGACCTGGAAATTGATTGCGATCTGCCATCTTTACTTCTTTTTCTTTCATCTGTTCCTAGTTGGGGCAAGAAAAAAGGAAAAAGAGGAGAAAAATAAGGGATTAGAATAAGCCCAGTGTCTTCAACTTGTCTGTTTGGACTATAAAGAAACTGTGTAGGGTCACATGCATGCACAGTTCTCTTCAAAAGCTCGGCCCTCTAGCTTTTAATAGGGCTTCATTATCAGGGATATGTGGACAGCTGGGTGTAAGTCATTAAGAACCTCAGTGCAGTTGCTCTGTGGCACAAGTATTACTACTGCCTGAATGGTGGGGACTTAAGGACATACAGTATGTTAAAGCCAATTTATTTCCAAACCGCTGATGAAAACACTACAGAGGGGCTGATCTGTAGGTTTAATTTATCCATGAGGAACTGAGCCAGCGATAGTTCCTGTTTGTGTCCCTCTGTGTGCTGGAGGCCTGAGAGCCAGCAGTGTGTGCCAGTTTGAGTACACTGTAAACACACACAACCAGTCATTAATGTGTGTGTGTGTGTGTGTGTAAATGGCCTCTCTTGTCCCGCAGGCGACCGGAGGCACTGTGAAACCCAGCAGTCCATTTGATGCCAGTTCCGATGCTGAGGTCTTGTTCAAGGCGATGAAAGGGCTGGGTGAGTTGGTGGCACATTGTGCCTGAGATCCGTCTTCAGCTTTCTGTAATTACATCATTTCAAAACGGGGTGTTACAGTGGCCATTTTGGTTGTGCAATTCTTTGCTGGCACATTTCTTAATCACAGCGTTTTGTTGTTTTGCATTGAAAGTAAACGGATGCTGCACAATAAGCTCATCACAACATAAAACAGTGTGTAAATGCAGTAAAGCAGTCACATGCCTTCTCAAGGTGGGCATTGACACTCATTACTGTATTTTATAAGTAAGGACATTTCCCAGGTTAAAACTCATAGTTAATAAGTAGGTCTTTGTATTTACAAGACTGTTTACTGAAGTCCTGTGGGCACAGCTGGACTTATCAGATATTTATAATTACTGTCCATCTGCAGCTTTGGAAGCTGGCCTTGTTTACAGGATTTCTGTGCCGTCAGACCTGATTAATCTATCCGGGATGATCTTTCCTCACACAGAGCCACTCTTCAGCAGTTCCAGCTCACTGCTGGTTTAGCACTCCTGTTTATTCAGCGCATCCACCGGGGCCCATAATTACAGCTGAGCAGCTCTGGCTGATGCAGCGTTCTGTTCATACTCTACTGCCATCTTGTTTGGTGGTGACCCTGACAGCGAATTGCAGTTCAGGAACACAAAATGAGGGTTTGATTAAAGGACTTACATAGAGTTAAAGATAAGGTGCTTTGTGAGTGGGCCATGGTCCCTATGTATAACCTGATTTGTCAGCACTGAAAAGTCCACTATCCAATGAAGAGAGATTTGTATAACCTGAACACAGTGTACTGTGTTCCCATAGGTGCTAGAATTTTGAATAGCACATTTCAGAAAGTGCTTGAATTTTAAATAAAGTACTAGTTGCTGTCAATAGTGTAATACGTTGGCAATTTCAATGAATTACTAATAAATTGGCAATGGATATGTGCTCTGCCAAGGTAGATAATGTCCTGGCAGGTTGCTATTACTGTATGTATCTGGAATCTGGCACTCATTTTTATCTTAAGGTCTTAAGGTCGATTTTTCTGGTTCTGGCATAGTCATCCTGTCATAATTAAACTTTACAAACCTTATCCATATCCAGGAGAGTGTTTTGAGCCAATTATTTTCTTGTTATAAGCTTTAGGGGCAGGTACAGCCTCAGAAATCCCATTGTTAGATCCTGAAATTGTCAAACATATCTTATTAAGAATTATAAAGATATCTTACTTGGTTTAGATTATAGACTGCAAAAAAAATGTTTGAATTAGAAATTTCCGCCATCTTGAATAAAGTATGCAAATTGGCTGATATACATATTTTGTCAGAATTTATCTTTTCAAGTCCAAACCTCGCGATAATGGAAATATGTACCTCTGAAATGATCTGGAAGATCAGAAAGATCACCAAAGATGCATTTTCAGTGGAACATAACCTTAAGGACTTCCCGGATTACAGCGCTGTCCCATACTCAAGCTCTATTGGACAGGATTCCAGCTGGAGGCTTCTTACGAAAGCAATCAGGAGCTCAAACCTCACCCCAGTCTTGGCCTCAGTTTGGAAAAGATTCAGAATTTATTGATCACTTTTTAAACGCTACATGTTTTAACTAAAACCATTGATGGTTTGATTGATTCTAGACCAAATCCATCTCTTAAGGTATCAAACCAAGTCTTCTAGTCTACAGGGCTCCTCGTCTCACTGTCGCTAGAGATGACTCTACTCTTATCCTTGGGCTGTTTCTGAGTAGAGTTTGCTGGTGATCATTGTAGTTGTGGATGTTGCTGTAGATATTGCTGTGGCTGTTCTGTGGCAGTTACTGCTCTTCAGTTAAAGCATTTTTGCGGCTCATGTTTTCCAGGCACCGATGAGGACACCATCCTGCAGCTCCTTACGTCTCGCAGCAACGGGCAGCGGCAGCAGCTCAAAGCAGCTTATAAGACCCTGTACGGAAAGGTGAGGTCAGCGAGAGGCCACGGTGCTCTTTCCATGATGATGTGATGCCTGTAGCCTCCAGAGATGCGTCAGTCTGTATGTGTCAATCAAGGGCTGATGTCAAACCCTTTTAAGAAGCCCAGATCAATAATAGTTCAACAGCTAATAATCTGGTGGTGAACCCATGTGGTAAATGTCTTTGTTCATGGTGTATTGTCTGGGTTAGTCAAAGCTTATGAATAGAGTAATGATTTAATCAGTTGGATGAAAAAAACTGTCGATCTACTTGTGCGGTGCTGTGACAATGTTAAAGGTGATGTTAATGTAAGTCATTAAGTATCACAACGTTCCAGTGTTAAACTGAATACCCAGGCATGCCCAGATTAAATGTTATTGTTTTCCTCTCTTTTCCTCAGGACCTGGTGGATAATTTAAAATCTGAATTGGGGGGAAAGTTTGAAACTCTGATTGTTGGTCTTATGACTCCACCCATCGCATATGATGTCACAGAGCTGAGGAATGCAATAAAGGTAAAGAATAAAAATGGGGTCTCCACAAATATACTGTCCTGCTCATCAGAGTCCCCACAAATATAGTTTCTCGCTCATCCGAGTCCCCACAAATATAGTGTTCTGTCATCAGAGTCTCATCAAACCTCATGTGAACCAGCTAAAGGTCAGGAATGATGTCTCTGGTTTCCTTCCAAACATTCACTTTTAGGGAGATCCACTCATTAGTGGCATAGCTGTTTGGAAAGTAGACTTTGTGCACCTGCTGGAGCGAGGTGGCAGTAGTCTCCTTCATTGCAGGTGGATGTGGGTGCTTCTTGCTGCTTTAACCTCTATCATTGTGGATGTTCTCCAGGGTGCAGGCACTGATGAGAAGGTGCTGGTGGAGATCATGGCGTCTCGGACTGCGCAGCAGGTCAAAGAAATCATCAGGGCCTATAAGGAAGGTGAGAACCGCAGGTGTCGGTATGTGTGTGTGTGTGTGTGTGTGCATACATGTGTGTGTATGTGAGTGTGTGTGAGACTGATGCTGACACACTGTCTTTCAGAGCATGGTGATGACCTTGAGGAGGACATTACAGGTGACACCTCTGGGCACTTCAAAAGGATGATGGTGGTGTTGCTGCAGGTGTGTCACTGTGCCGGTCTGTGGGGGGCGGGGGGCGGGGAGTGGGGCGGGGTTAGCTTTTCAGCTTTTTTTACTGGAGCAGCGGTTCAATGCAATTGCATATGGCACCAGTAGGTGGAGCTCCTGTCCTCTGTCCTGTTGGATCAGTGTGTGAAGTTTGTAAAGTTCAACTGTATGTAACCAAACCCAGTGTGATGCAGGTGTGTGGCTGTACTGAGTGCAGTGTGATGCAGGTGTGTGGCTGTACTGGGTGCAGTGAGATGCAGTCTGTTGCTGGCCCATAGGACGGTAGATCTGCTCTTATTTTGGAATTAATTCTTTCTTCAGGCCAGCCGGCAGCAGGGAGTGGATGAAGGCAAAGTGGAGAGTGACACTCAGGTCCGTTTGCAATACTATCACATCACACACACACATACACACACACATTTATGTAGAGATATTGCTGCCATGTGGGTGGATGTTATACAGCTGATGTTGCCCTCTTGTGGTCACTGTGGTGTACTGCAGGAGCTGTTTGCTGCTGGAGAGAAGAAGTTTGGCACAGATGAGGAGAAGTTCATCACCATCCTGGGCAACCGCAGTGCTGCTCACCTGAGGAGAGGTGTGTGATACTGCTCCTTCTGCCCCTAACCATCCTCCTCCTCTTCCTCCTTATGCTACTCCTGCTCCTGCTCCTCATTCCGATCCAATAGATTATAGATTGTGTGTGAGACCCAGTGTGTGTGTGTGTGTGTGTGTGTGTGTGTGTCCAAATGTACTGTAGTGCAGTAGATCAGTGTGTGAGACCCAGTGTGTGTGTCCCTCAGTGTTTGAGGAGTACATGAAGCTCTCGGGGTATGAGATCGAGGAGACCATTCAGAGAGAGACATCCGGCAGTTTAAAGGACCTGCTGCTGGCTGTGGGTAAGAGCTGAACTTTAAACTCTCAGGTTATTACAGATTACCTGAACGATACCTGGTTATATTCCCTACATGGGGGAGTCATCTAGATTTGTCCTGGGTTTAAATAATTGTGGGGGTGTGTAATGGTTGGTTCTATAGTTTCTTATTGTTTATGTTGCAGTAAATAGTAAGAGATTTAAAATGGCATCTCCCCACAGTGAAATGTTCCAGAAGTGTCCCAGCCTACTTTGCAGAAAGCCTGTATTACTCAATGCAGGTATGGATCTGTTCGGTTTGTACTTTTACAGAAATGGAAAATGGAATATATTGATAAAATTAACATTTTATCCAACTATAACCATGCAGCACATTTCTAAAATAACTGAAGAATTATATACACCCAGTGAGCACATTATTAGGTATTTATTATACTTACTTTTTAGACTTATTAAGTCTTCTGCCGTTGTAGCCTATCCACTTAGTGGTTTGTATTCAGAGATGCTCTTCTGCATACCACTGTTGTAATGTGTTGTTATTTGCATTTCTGTCACCTTCCTGTCAGCTTCAACCAGTCTGGCCCTTCTTCTCTGACCTCCCTCATTAAAAACACATTTCTGCCCGCAGAACTGCTGCTCACTAGGTGTTTTTGCACCATTCTCTGCACACTCTAGAGACTGTTGTGTGTGAAAATCCCAGGAAATCAGCAGTTTCTGAAATACTCAATCCACCCTATCTGGCACCAACAATCATTCCACAGTAAAACTCACTTAGATCATATTTCTTCCCCATTCTGACATTTGGTCTGAAAAACAGCTGAACCTCTTGACAACATCTGCATTCTTTTATGTATTTAGTTGCTGCCACATGATAAGCTGATAAAATATTTGCATTAACAAGTTGGTGTACAGGTCTACCGAATAAAGTAATTTCCAGTGGGTGCATTGTCATACAGATTGTAGTAATGTGAAATAGTATGACGTTTAACCCTTGTGAGAGAGTAGTGATAGAGAGCATTCTGTAGTTAGGGTTAGGGTTATGGTTAAAGTTAACCCTTGCTTTGAGAGAGCAATGCGTAGTTTAACCCTCACATTGACAGCTGGGTGTGTGATGTCATCATCAGGGAGCTGGTACTGATGACAACATGCTGATTCGCATCATGGTGTCCAGGTCTGAGGTGGATATGCTGGACATCAGGGCCAATTTCAGGAGACTATTCGCCAAGTCTCTGCACTCCTCCATCCAGGTAAACCCCACACCTGCTGCACACTAGGTCTCTGCACTCCTCCATCCAGGTAAACCCCACATCTGCTGTACACTAGGTCTCTGCACTCCTCTATCCAGGTAAACCCCACACCTGCTGCACACTAGGTCTCTGCACTCCTGCACCCCATCCAGGTAACGAGATAGAACACAAAGAGCAGTAGGGTCTTATCTGAACAGGGTTTTGTGGGAAGTAGAGTCCCACAGGGTTCAGTGCTGGGACCACTGCTCTGCATTTACATAAATGACCTTGAAAAACACTTGGGAGTAATTGTTGGTCAAAGCCTTTCTAGTCAATGCCAGTAGGATGCAGGGATACATAGGCAAGAGTATTGAGAATGAATCTAAGGAAGTTATACTCGCCTTTGTCAGATCACACTTAAGAGTATTGTGTACAGTTGTGGGGAGGTCTGTGATTGATTGCTTGTGTTGATGGATGTTTGAGGGTCTGTGATTGGGTTGATGTTGTGGGTTGATGTTGTGTTTGGGGGTATAGTGTTGATTGGTGTTGGGGGTGTAGTGTGTTGATGGGTGTTTGGGGTATAGTGTGATGATAGGTGTTTTTGGGGGTCTGTGATTGGTTGATTGTGTTCATGGGTGTCGGGGGTTATAGTGTGGGTTGATGTTGATTGGCGTTGGGGGTACAGTGTGTTGATGAGTGTTTTTGTGGGTCTGTGATTGGTTGAGGTTGACAGGTGTTCTTTGGGGGGTCTGTATTTCAGCACGACACGTCAGGAGACTACAGGAAGGCCCTGCTCCTGCTGTGTGGAGGTGATGATGCGTGAGGGGTGTGGCCTAAGAGGGGCATGGCCTGACACCAGCGCTCATATCCTATGAGCATAGTGGCTCACGTGTGCTGCCTCAGTCATGTGCTGCCATGGAAACAGAATATTACACATATTTATTCTGCAACCTTCATTTACTAATAGTGTTTAAAACTCATATTAATATGTCAATTATCTGTTATTAGCATCATAGCCTGTCCATTTTTAATGCTTGCAGTGCTCTGTGTTTAGAATGGCTTTTTTTGTTGCTCTGTTTGTTTAGTTTTTTTATATTGGCGCCCAACCTTGGGTTGAACATGTTGAATGCCCACCCTGATTTGGACCAACTGTTTACAACCACGGCTGCATTCAGTCATGTGACATTTGAGGTTCTCCTCAAAAACACGTGGAATAGTTTTTTTCTTTTGTCAGAAGAGGACACCTCTGACCGACTGAAAAACACAATGGCCAACTCATGATTGATCGGCAAGCTTTTTTTCTGCGGACCTCAGCCATAAACCCTGTCTTTAAAACACAGATTCTGCAGGAGTGTATCTTGCTGCTTTGGGATTTGAGATGTATGCAAAGTGCAAATTCAATAAAATAAGCACTGCAGTCTGGGTTGTGTGAGTCATTCCTCGTGCATTAACACATTCACGCATCAGGGGGCAGCAGTGTGCCTGTGAGCGGCATGACAGGCTGTACCATCTCCCACGGTGGGAGGGGGGTCCCCAAATGCACATTTTAGACCCCAAATTTACATTGTAGATACTATACATTGTTATCTAGAACAACTAGCACATAATACAATCCATTTATATGGCATATTTTTTTCTTGTTTTCTTACTACTCTTGCTATTGGTGCACTTGTTTCCTGTACTGCTCAGCTATTGTTGCACTAGTTTCCAGTACTGCCCTGCTATTGGTGCGCTTGTTTTCAATACTGGCCTGTGATTGGTGCACTTGTTTCCAATACTGCCCTTCTATTGGTGAGCTTTTTTCCAATTCTGTGGTGCTATTGGTGGACTTGTTTCCAATACTGCCCTTCTATTGGTGAGCTTTTTTCCAATACTATGGTGCTATTGGGGAGCTTGTTTCCAATACTGCCTTGCTATTGGTGAGCCTTTTTCCAATACAGCGGTATTGGGGAGCTTGTTTCCAATACTGTGCTGCTATTGGTGAGCTTGTTTTGAATACTGCGGTGCTAATGGTGAGGTTGTTTCCAATACTGCCCTGCTACTGGTGCACTTGTTTCCAATACTGCCTTGCTATTGGTGCTCATTCTACTATGAACATTTATAGTGGAAACATCTCATTACCTACTTTCTGAACGCTCTGATACTGGGTGTACTAATGAAGCTCAGAGCTCAGAGGTCATGTGCATTCAGTATGAGAATAATGAGCAGTCATAAGATGCGGTGAAGGGGGTTTCCTGGAAAGAAAACAAATCTTTTTCCAGGGATATCTCTGGGCAGCCTGTGCCATTTCCCATACAGCCCAGAAGGGGTCAGAGCCCCTGGTGCTAAATCTCACCAACAGTGCTATGCACAATGCTGCCACTGGGGGATGCCAAAGTACAATGTGAGTTTAAAACTTGCACTAAAAAAGTCACCCATATACTTCTACTGCTTCTGCTGACACAAAGACTGTGGCTGAAGGGTGTGCGTGTGTTTTATAAAAGTCCTGAAAGGTTTCCGTTTTCAGAGCCTGCATTTCTGCTGTGTACATGTTGTGTACACATGCTGAATATGAGTGCTGTTTGCCTTCTGTGTGTGTGACCTTATCGGTGTACGGACATTCTGAACACTACAAGAGTGGAATTTCAGCACCCTTGAGTCCTCCAGCACAGGGCTGTGTTTTACTGCAGTTCTTACTGTATTTCAGCATATCCTGGGTAATAGGAGGCACTCCAGAGGAACTACAATATCACAGTAAAACAGTGAATGTGAAATGCTGTGTAACAGAGAGAGAAACAACACTCGCACACATTGCATTCTCCTTTCACCTTTACCAGTTCACCCAGTTTTTAGGAAAAAGCTCTCAGTAAAAGGCATGTAAAGCAGGTAAGTGTAAGAGGTAAGACTTTCTGAACAGTCTGTCTTCACACCAAATCCAGTCATCAAGTTCGCCCTGAGCTAATGTGACCTTTTTGCATTGTATGCACCTGTTCGCTTTGACCCCTTCTAGTAGCAGTGGAGGAGGGCAGGGAGGGAGAGAGGTGCAATCTGCCACCCCATCCTCCCTTTACCATTGTAAGGCAGTATGTAGGATAGTTGGCAGTGTGTCAAGCATATTTTGAGGACATAAGAGACTGCAGAGATCATCCAGGTATTTTAAGTACACTACATTTATCTGAAAATTCCCAGACTAAATTTTCTCATCCTGTGTACTTTATACAATAATAGACCAGCTGCTGTAGGACTTCAGCCCCGCCTCACGTCCCCGGCATTCCAGACACACGTGCAGGAGAGAGTGCTGCTGTGATGGGTGTGTGTGTGTGAGGGGGTAGTGGGTGGGGTGTGTGTGAGGGGGCAGTGTAGGCATGTGTGTATGTGCGGGGGCCATGTAGGCATGTGTGTATGTGTGGGGGTAGTGGGTGGGGTGTGTGTGTGTGTGTGTGTGGGGTGGGCAGTGGGTGGGGTGTGAGTGTGTGTGCAGGGGGCAGTGTAGGGGTGTGTGTGTGTGTGTGTGGGGTGGGCGGTGGATGGGGTGTGTGTGTGCGAGGGGTGGGCAGTGGGTGGGGTGTGAGTGTGTGTGCAGGGGGCAGTGTAGGTGTGTGTGTGTGTGTGTGTGGGGTGGGCGGTGGATGGGGTGTGTGTGTGAGTGTGTGCGGGGTGGGCAGTGGGTGGGGTGTGAGTATGTGTGCAGGGGGCAGTGTAGGTGTGTGTGTGTGTGTGTGCGGGGGTAGTGGATGGGGTGTGTGTGTGTGTACAGGGGGCAGTGGGTGGGGTGTGCGTGTGTGCAGGGTGGGCAGTGGATGGGGTGTGTGTGTGTGGGGGGGCAGTGTAGGGGAGCAGTGGGGGGTATGAGTAATTGGGCTCGGGGGTCGTTCCCTGCACTGTTTCTGAATGGAGAAGCATCTTCCTGTTTTCTCATTTCCTCTCAGCCGGGGGGCACAGTCACAGGGTCAAAGTTCAACAAAAACTTAATCTGCTGCTACACTATTCAGTGCTCACAACAGAGCATAGTCTCCCTGTGAGGTCCACATTACACACACACACACGCGCGCGCACACACACATGCACACACACACACACGGCTTGGGGAGGATGAACATAGGCAGGACAGTGATAACAGGCCTGCTCAGGCCTGATAACAGGAATATATAGAGCCATGCTCCTCCAGAGCTACACGCTGTTATATATATAACAATATCCCATGTTCCTGGTGCTTATGAATGGAGTCCAAGCATTTTACTGGCATGACCAAAACTCCAGTGAATATACAATACATGCGTGTGTGTGTGTGTGTGTGTGTGTGTGTGTGTGGTGTGTAGTCAGCGCAAATCATATCAGTGTTCACTCAGGGCTCTACTGTGTGTATTAAATATTAATTTATATTTATATATATATATGACATGCCACCCTTATAGTTATTAGCTTATATATACAGCGGGGTCCAAAAGTCTGAGACCACATTAAAAATCTTATTTTTTAAACGTGATCCTGGATATAAAATTCGAAACATTTTAACAAATAAAAGTTACTTCAAAGCTTTGCAAGAACTACTCAATCCACAATCACTTGACCTCAACCCCATTGAACATTTATGGGGTCACTTGAAGCCAAGCATTCAGTAACATCACAAGATGCTCGTTGGAACATTGTCAAATAATGCTGGCATAACTTGAATCAATAGGTTTTGCACAAATGAGTCCATGACAGCTTGAGTGCATATTGCCAAAAGGTAGACATACCAAATACGATGAAATTCTGAAATTTATGTAATTAATGTTTTTGACCATGGAACTGCTGCTCACGGAATGTTTTTTTGTTTTTCGCATCATTGTCTTGACTGTTGTGTGTTAAAATGCCAGGAGCAGCAGTTTCTGAGATACTCAATCTACCCTGTCTGGCACCAACAATCATTCCAGTCAAAGTCACTTAGATCACATGTCTTCCTCATTCTGATATTTGGTCTGGAAAACAGATTAACCTCTTGACCATGTCTGCATGCTTAATGCATTTAATTGCTGCTACATGATTGGCTAATTACATATTTGCATTCAAAAGCTGGTGTACAGGTCTACCTAATAAAGTGATCATTGAGTGTATATGTGTTATATTTTCACACAAATTTAAAATACAACATGGTTGGACAACATGGTGTGGCCACTGCACCATTTGACCTAAAATAGATTTAATAAATTATTTTAGGCTTCTTATAAACTATCACACATGTAACACAAGTCCATATACGTTGTGTAATTTGTAGGTTGTTGTTAGATTAAAACCTAAAAGATTGAAGTCATTTCACTCCAGGGTGCACTTCTGAAGGCATGACAGACTGCACAAAAGTCTGCATTTTAAATTCTGTTTGATCTTAAAGGCTGAATTATCAGCCTTTGAAACCACAGCCAGTGGGGTGGACATATTCATGCATGAACTTGTAAATGAACTTGTAAATGAAAAATAATTCTAACATCTAAATAATATCTAAATAATTCTAATTAGATGCATGTTTTGTGTGTGTGCGCGCGCTCATGCGTGCATGTGTGTGTGTTTGTGTGTGTGTGTAATATCAGTGCTTATTATGATGGATTGGAGCATTTGTCATGAGACGTTTTGTAATTAAACATCAGATGCATCCAATCCTTACTCCTGTTTGTTCTGTGAGCTGTGACTAAATATCTAAATCTTCTCAGAGGGATGAGTGCTCTGTATGATTTAAGCACATACAGGAGGGATGAGTCTTTGGTATGTCTGAAGCATATCTCAGGGGGATTAGTGAGCGTAAGCCATGGTAAGAGGCATTAGTCATTAAAAACAGGACTGGCAGCTCTGTCCACAGGGACGCTGACTTAAAGGAGTTCTTCCTCTCATACATCTGGGCTGTCCTGTCTACAGAAACATCATATATCAGCCCTTGTGCTATGGCAAAGCAGCCAATCAGAGTAGTGGAAAACCCTCTGTTTGTTGAATGTACAGTACAAGTCTGTTTTGCAGAAGTTTCTAGAATTACAGGAACAGTCAAGACATGGCTGATGTCTGGGGCAATCTGCTGAAATGTAAAACATTTAAATGTGATTATGTGCATGAAGATCTCTACACACACGCAGGACATATACACTTTCTCTGGCCTCACGTGTGTCACACACGCACACACGTGCGTGCGAACACACACAAACACACACGCATATCACGTCATCCATGAAGCAGCTCCCCCAGACAGTCCAATATAAAATAAACAGGAACTGAATTTCAGTATAGCAGTAACAGCTGCTGTATTTACTTTCTCAAAATGCTGAAAATGAACATTCCTTTTCTTACATCAGAGGAACTGCAGGCGGTTCACAGGGAAAGTGTGAGCCTGGCTCAGACTGCAGAGACAGAGACCACCCTGCCTGGGCCTGAGCCTGTGAGTGAGTAACTGTTCCTGGGTCAGGCTTTAGAGAAAGGCTCTACTGGAGCAGTAACATACCCCTGCAGATGTAGAGAAAACCACCTGTAATGTGATAATTATTGAGCATTAGTGATAAGGCTTTTCATCCAGGTGTTCCTGATCCGGGACAAACAAGCGTGACACCTTTGTTCTGAATATTTGGCACCTCCTCAAAGTATTCCATGATGCCCTGCTCTGTACGTGATTAAAGATAATGGCAGTGAGATGGGACATTCCTGTTTAAACAGTGACACGCACACAAGTTAGGGGTTTTACAGTGGACACAGAGCAGTGAGGTAATCATATAATATTTCATCACGATTGTGCATGAGTCTAGTATCTTAGTTCTTTTTAAACACATGGCTCTATAGTTTTTACAGGGAGATGTTCCTGAAGATCATGGCTGGAATAATGACGCTGATAGCGCTCTGTTCTGGCACCTGAGTGATGTACTGCGATCAGAGTGATAGCTGTAACAGTCTCTGGTGCTATGGAGTGCCATTCTTTTACAGTACCACTGAACTACGACCAGTTTACTCCCAGTGTATCCACAGTTATTCAAACTCTTGACAGCTTTATTGTTCAGGAATGTGTGCTGGGAATAGTCTGCGAAATGCCGAGACTTTGGAGTGTCTCTGCCCTCCACCAAAGCATTACCATATTACCATATATTCATGATGCCTGCTAGGAGAAATCTAATAACATACACAGAAACTTTACCTTAGAGAGCAGGATTACTAGCCAGCTATCAGAATTGTATCTTTAACATGTTGTGGAAATACATGCATAGACGCTAAAATATTGCAGCTAGGCTCATAATGTGCATATTATTAATTAGCTCCCAATTTTAGTATTATTATACTCACCTCTGATGTTTTGTAGTTTCTGGATTTCAGGTCTTTTGACTTGTTGTTCCTTGGTGATCGTAACAACAACAAATCAACAATCAACATAACCATATAACCTGATATGTGACATATCCAAACATCCATACATGCTACAGTTGCATAGGGGTCATGTTAGGAATATTAAAGTGCTCAGATCTGATGGAGGCATGTGTATGAGTCAGTAATGTATACATTCAAAGCCAGTTCCTCTGGTAACTAATGTTTCATGGTTGTTCAGCTGGTGCATGACTTGTTAAATGTAGAACCATTTTAAAGTCAGTGCTTCGGGATCAGACAGACATTGTCGTATCAAACAAAATGGAGGCAAATTATTCAGCTGCAGAATCATATGCTACAGTATGTGTGCCACCTTTAAGGCCATCTTAGATTCATTCACACTGCCATTCTATAAGCAATCAAACAAGCAATGCAATCATAAACACCCAGCCTGGTGCTTGGTTGCTGCAGTAGCAGTAAAACTCAATACAGAGAACATAAAGGGAATTAACATGGCCACATGGCTCACACACACACACACACACACACACATGCACAAACACAAACATGCACACGCACATACTCTGTGAGAGGCAGATATTTATTTTTACACAACAATACAAAACTCAGGATGGACAGCCTACTCCATATTTACTCCAACCATTCTACTCCATAGATACTCCAACCATTCCACAGTATGATCAGAGTTCATCCACAGATACAGTCTCACACAGTGCACAACCCACAGCTGAGGAAATTGAATACATTGTTGCACCCAAGCATTTAATTGCTCATGAGAAAGGCGGTTACTAGTATGAGGAGATTGAGTTTTTGAATTATCACTGGCTTGCAGATGACCTGATCTCCTCCTTCCTCCAATCACAATGTCCTATGTTAATCAAACCTTCCTCATGTATATTTACTGAAGATCATGTTCTGGGAGTCTTGTATGCAGGATTACACTGCGGGTGTCTGTGACAGCCTAATACCATCAACTCCGCTTGGCACTAGTGCCTGAATTTAATCCCTGCTGAATAAGACAACTGTGGCTCAGAAAGGTCAAACACACAACTATCAAGCACGTGACTGTATGACTATCAAACACATTACTATCAAACACAACCATCAACCATATAACTATCAGAGACGCGACTATCAAAGATACAACTATCAAACACAGGACTATCAAACATATGAATATCAAACACACGACTATGAAACACACAACTATCAAACATACAACTATCAAACACACAACTATCAAACATGATTAGCAAACACACACTATGAAACACAAAACTATCAAACATATGACCATCAAACACAAAACTATCAAACACAGGACTATCCAATGTATGACTATCAAATGCATGAATGTCAGACACACAACAACCGAACACAATCGCACGGTCACCCATCACACAGTCTGAAAAACATCAAATGTGTCACTGGGACACATCACATGACACACAGTCCAGATCACATGACACACAGTCCTGGGGGGAATTTGGAGCCTAAACATCAGGAATAAAAGGTGAATGTTTTGGGTTGAAACTTGAAAAGAATGAGAAGTGGACAACAGCCGTTGTGTTGTATGTTGCATCATGTTGTGCTGTGTTGTGTGTGTTTTGTGGTTTGTATTGTGTGTGTTGTGTGTGTCCTGTTGTGGATTTTGTGTGTGTTGTGTATGTGTTGTGTGTGTTGTGCATATGTGTTGTGTGTGTGTTGTGCGTTGTGTTGTGTTTGTGTCTTGGCTTGTATGTGTTGTGGTGTGTGTGTGTGTGTGTGCATGTTGTCGTGTGTGTGTGCAAAATGCCATGTAATGTCTGTGTGTGTGGTGGCTTGTTTGTGTTTTCCCCTTTGTGCTCCTGGGCATGCAGCATGATTCGGCCCCGCCCACTTCCTGCTTTGGACCACCCAACCAGGATCCGGCGATGACAGCACATCAGATACTCAGATTTCATCTCTTAGGGTTAGGGTTTCAGCTCTGAGGCCAGGGAAAATTGGGCTGAGGGGCTAATAACAGAATTAACCAAAGAGATACGCATATGCAGCAATACCCAAGACAAGGAGGTAAAAAACGAAGGAGTTTGCCCCACCCTACGGAATGATGTTGGACCAAAGGTCTCCCTCGCCCAAGCAAGACTAATGGGAACAAGATCAAATCAATAAAACCTGTCATGAGTTTTAAAAGCCACAGATGTGTTAAAGGCAGTGTAGCATGGCGTCCACAAACAGCTGCTGAGTGATCGCTCCCATCCACACAGGAAGCTCCACTCAGGCGAGAACACCTGTCCAACCTGAAGCACAGGGAGGCAGGCTGGGAGAGGTGGAAAACCTGGAACACACAATCCTTCCCAGGAACCGGAGTCACTACAGCTACAAGAACTCCTTTGAAGAAATGTCAAAATCAGTGGTAAAGATAATTTTCAGTTTTTTTTCACAATTCCAATTCAGAACCTCAAAAAAACAAGGTGATGTGATTTCACTGGTGCAATCAGATTCTTTAATTGATCAATTAAGTGTGGAGTAACAGTGAACGCCAGCAGGCACTGTGGCCCAACAGGTTCAGTGTTGCCTTTTCGGCTTCTGTACACATTTTTCAAAATTGTCAATACAGCGGTTTATGTCTCCTTTCCAGGTCTGTAAATTTAATTCTGATCGTGGTTAAAACCCCTGGCATGGGTTCAATTCCACTGTAACACACTCCCTTCCCTTGCAGTCTTCCCTTGAGGGAGGTATTTCCCAACTACATTTGTGGCATGCAACCAGAAAACTTAACAGACTCTCTGCAAGGGAGGATAGACGATGAACAAACCAAAACGCCCTCGCAACCGATAGATAGGAAGTGCTACCCTATCGTAACCTCGGCTCTGAGCACAAGTATTTGCCTTTTTTTGCAAGGTGTGCTTTTATTGTTCCTGCTGTCTCAGACAGGTGTTGGTCTTCTGCAATTATTCTTAATGGGTAATGCGCAAATCTGCTGCAAAACAACGCAACCCTTAAGAGTTCACATAAGTAACCTATGGCTGCTAACCAGAAATTCATGACGAATACAAATTAGGTGCTTGTTATGTAATGTTAAGTCTGTGCAACATAAATATTCCCTGGTTGAATCTGATGTTCAACCAAATCTTAATTTGTCCTGTGCAGAAACTCGAGGTGGGATCAGTCAGTTCATGTTATGAGTCACTTCTCTACAGACTTGGAGTGGAAGCTGGCTGAGATTCAGAGTTCATTCTGTACTATAACATGGTGTGGGAAGCACATTACTGGTGTGATTGGACAACATCAACATTTTATAGAACTGATCTTTACAATACAAGCATACACAGTGAACCATGCATACATGTGTGCATGTGCATGTGTGTACATGCATGCATGTGTGTGTGCACATGTGTGTGCATGTTCTGTGTGTGTGTGTGTGTGTGTGATGGATTAGCCTATCTGTCCTGGAAGTGAAGACCACCAAAGGCACTGGGATCATACCAGAGGATCATGGAATCTTCCACAAAACTACACTCAGATGCCTGTTATGTGTCTACTAACCCAACCCTGAACCTAACTCCAACCCTCTAGCTGTCCTACGGCAGAGACAGCAGAAAGAAGAAAACCCAGAAAGCCTTCCCTTGAGGTTCCCTTCATGCTACCTGTCAGCTGGTGAGATTTCTGACAGATGGAACGGCTTAGCAGATTCCCCCAGGACATGCTGCTCCTCAGGACCCAGGCCGGCCCTCCAGCACCAGGGTTAAGTTCCCCAGCAGGCATGTGGCCCTCCAGGACCAGGGTTAAGTGCATCTGCAGACGCTGTGGCTCTCCAGGAACAGGGTTAGGTACATCTGCAGATGCTGTAGCTGTCCAGCACCGGTGATGAGTATGGGGGGAAAGCACAGCCGCTCCTGAATAGGGGTGGTGTCACAGTGGAAAGAGAGTGAATGAACGGGTGACTCAAAGCCTGCTTTATCTACTATTCTACTATATTATACAAGTCATATTCAGGCGTTTAACCAAATTAGCTCTTATCCATAGCTTACAAACAACGGTCACAACTGATGATTGTGTTGAGAGAAAAAATATTTTAACATTGTGTAGTTTTGGAAAATCATATATGGAGCGACTATGTGTACCATGATTGATGCTACACAGAATGTGATGAACAAACGTGCTCTGTCTCGCTGATCCACTCATAAGGATGCTGCTGAGACTGAACAGGGAAAAGGCCTTTTAACTTTCAACATTGAACCTTTAGTTTATGACACAGAAGAACTACCATAAGTGGAATAAATGTGGGTATAAGCCACTAACTTGGATTTGCTAAGTGGCAGCAAGTTAACTCTTAATACTGTAAGCAAACTCTCTAACAGGAAAAAGAAAACCTTGTTCACTTCAGTTTTGTCGATTAACCAACCGGCTTACAGCCAAGTGCTTAACAACAGAAAAAAGGGCAAAGTCTCTATCTTTCCCCGAATGGCTGGAAACATTTCCACTTCCAAATCCATTTTACCTGGCTCATAATATGGGGTTTAAGTATGATATCAGCCCTCTGAGAGCCTGCTGGGAATCTGTGTCATGTTCAGTTTAACCACAATTCATGGTGGACTCGGAAGTGATTATATTTTGTTCCTAGCAAAGTAAATAATTCCTAAATAATTCCAGAAATTAAATGTACAATAGGTAAGATTCTTGTGTCAAAACATTGTTACAAGACCATTGTAAATCCCTATCATTGAAAAAGGCTCACTGACATGTTGACTCACCCTCTGCCTGTGTTTGTAGTCATTAAATTTGGGTTTCAAAGTGTACATTTGTTGGGCCATCACTCTGTATCAAAACATTGTACAGCTGTACAACAATTCAAGCTCATTGGTGGAAAATTGGTTCTAACTGCCACAGCCAATGGCATGGGGGCTTATTCTGATTGTTCGTGTAGCTGCCCAAATTGCACTCCAGACAAGCGATCACTGAAACTCTGTGTACTATTGCTTATTATCCAAGCGAAGACTACATATATAGTTATAAAACAATACCAGTTTGTTATTGGTAGAAACAAGCAAATGTAGTTAGCTTAACAAATTTACAAATATCCACTTGCGATAAAATATAGGCAATACGAATATAGTAGCGATTGCACAAGTGTTGTGCTTCAGGTGGAAATTCTTGTAATAGCTTGTTGTTACTGATAGTGAACTGGTATTGTTTTCTAACTAGATAAGCAATAGTATACAGAGTTTCAGTTATCACTTGTCTGGAGTGCAATTTGGGCAGCTACACATTCCTTTTATCTATTTACGTGTTCAATCATCGGTGTTTAGCTAAACCTTTCAAACTCTCAAACTGCAAGTTACAGTTGCATCGTTTGTGGTGGACTATCATATCTTAGTTATATAGCCAGTTAGTTACGTAGCCAAATAATGTGCTTGCTCACAATATAGTTGGTTAACTAAAGTGAAAACTTCAAAAAGACCAAAAATATGAATAGTGTTGTGTAGCACAGTCAAAACTTCATAATGCCACCTGTTCGGTGAACATTTTCTTATGAGAACACTACGAAGAGACGGCAGGCTCTGTTGCGTTTGTCACTGTCAGCTTTCCAAAACAGGAGAGAACACTGAACTGTATAATAACGCTTTATAGTATGCTTTATATTCATAGACTGTGGGAAGCTTAAGCAGTGTTGTGGTCTGTGGTTGTTTGTTGTTGCAATTCCTCTCTTAACTATTAGGAGTCCGAAATTACCTATTGTACCTTTAAGTCTAACAATCAGAAGAGTCCCTATGACTGGCCTGTGGAGGATGGCCCCTCTATAGCCAGTTTTTTCTCACCACTGTTTGAGGGTTTTTCACCTCCTGTACTTACTGTCTGATCTCCAGGTCAGCTGGCAGTCAGGGCTCCAGAGAGCGGAGAGGAGGGGAGAGTTCTGCCCCCAGGCCTGGCTGAGGGTAATATGCGCTGTGGGATGGGGCAGGTTGTGTAACGTTATGCACTGTGCCGGGTACCTTCTTGCTTTCAGGCCTGTGGTATCTCTGCTGCATTTACACAGCTGCAGACCCACTCAGCCACGGCAGGCTACAGCAGTCTGCCCGAACA
This sequence comes from Conger conger, assembly GCF_963514075.1. Classification (NCBI taxonomy): domain Eukaryota; kingdom Metazoa; phylum Chordata; class Actinopteri; order Anguilliformes; family Congridae; genus Conger; species Conger conger. Next base: position 19,227,714 of record NC_083765.1, read on the forward strand.
CACTGGGGTCACAGGTCAACCTGCTTCCCCCACTATTTTATGCTGCTGTCTGATTAGTTTAGGCAGAAGACCATTGGGTCCCTCTGAGGTCAGATATAATGTATTTCTCTCCAGAGTTTATTTTAAAATATTATCCTCACTGTGTTTGTCTGACTGCAGTGAATAACGTCACTTACTGTATGTGCGCACTGAATCCCATTACAGTGTGCATTAATAAAAAGAAATACAAAGAATTCCTTTCCACAAAGTAGATAAAAACTTGCATACATATGAATACATTATATCTGACATGATGGTCTTCTGCCTTCAGCAAATCAAACCAATCAGACATCAGCATAAAACAGAGGGGGGAAGCTGGTCCATGGCCTAATGGGAGCATTATGGCTTAGCAAAAAAGGCCTATGACTTCCAAACGGATTTACATCGTACCATGAAACTATGTGTGCTTTTAACCAGGGGAGAGCTGGTGAACTCATTTCCAGCCACTCAACAGATATAGTGCTAACTGCTGCAATAACCAACTGAAATGCTTTAAAGTGGCCAGGAGTTTAACAAATTTTATGCCTGATTTGAGACACAGCCATGAAAATGCATCTTCTGATGTGAAGGATAGGGAAGTGAAATGTATAGCCAGTGCATATCCCACATGTGGAACTGGTATATGTTGATAGTTGCATAGTGTTTGCAGAGGTATGTATGAACCAGCTTCAGCTAAGAGACACTCTGTTACTGTATGAACCAGCTTCAGCTGAGAGATGCCCTGTTACTGTATGAACCAGCTTCAGCTGAGAGACACCCTGTTACTGTATGAACCAGCTTCAGCTAAAACACCCTGTTACTTTATGAACCAGCTTGAGCTGAGAGACGCCCTGTTACTGTATGAACCAGCTTCAGCTGAGAGACACCCTGTTACTGTATGAACCAGCTTCAGCTAAAACACCCTGTTACTGTATGAACCACCTTCAGCTGAGAGACGCCCTGTTACTGTATCAACCAGCTCCAGCAAAAACACCCTGTTACTGTATGAACCAGCTTCAGCTGAGAGACACCCCATTACTATATGAACCAGCTTCAGCTGAGAGATGCCCTGTTACTGTATGAACCAGCTTCCGCTGAGTGACACCCTGTTACTGTATGAACCAGCTTCAGCTAAAACACCCTGTTACTGTATGAACCAGCTTCAGCTGAGAGATGCCCTGTTACTGTATGAACCAGCTTCACCTGAGTGACACCCTGTTACTGTATGAACCAGCTTCAGCTGAGAGACACCCTGTTACTGCATGAACCAACTTCAGCTGAGTGACACCGTGTTACTGCATGAACCAGCTTCAGCTGAGTGACACCCCATTACTATATGAACCAGCTTCAGCTGAGAGACACCCCATTACTGTATGAACCAGCTTCAGCTGAAACACCCTGTTACTGTATGAACCAGCTTCAGCTGAGAGATGCCCTGTTACTGTATGAACCAGCTTCTGCTGAGTGACCCCCTGTTACTGTATGAACCAGCTTCAGCTAAAACACCCTGTTACTGTATGAACCAGCTTCAGCTGAGAGATGCCCTGTTACTGTATGAACCAGCTTCAGCTGAGTGACACCCTGTTACTGTATGAACCAGCTTCAGGTGAGAGACACCCTGTTACTGTATGAACCAACTTCAGCTGAGTGACACCGTGTTACTGTATGAACCAGCTTCAGCTGAGTGACACTGTGTTACTGTATGAACCAGCTTCAGCTGAAATACCCTGTTACTGTATGAGCCAGCTTTAGCTAAGAGAAGAATTCAGTCCCACCATGTACTGCCCATCATAGCATCTTTAATTAAACATTGCTAAGTTCCTGATCCTCTTCCTGTGTCCCCTCTGATTTACTCTCTCTGTTCATGTGCTGAGATGTTCGTGACCAGCGGAGCGGATTATAAAGGAAAATCTTTGCTGGAAACAGTCACAGGTCATGTTCAGGCTTGTCTCAGACAGACAGACGGACCGCGGGGAGAGAGTTGGGGGGTGTGCGGAGGGGGGTTTAGGGGTGCAGTTGGAGATGAAAGGGGAATGGAGATTGGAATGTGGAGAAATTTACTACCAGATAATTTAAGGAGTGTTTTTACACGAGGGTGTTGGGTTGCACTGCAGTGAAGAAAGGCAGAAAGTCGTGCACAAAACTGTCTGTAATTTGAAAGTAATGGAGTCATCTGTGCAGACATGTGTTAGGGAATGCTATCATATCCTTTTAAAGAGAACAACTGAGCATTGTTGAGAATGTTTGCTTTTGGATTCACTCTTTCAGAAGCGTTTGTGTGCTGGGCATTCATCTTATAGTGACTTCTCCTAAGTCATCCATTGTTAAAGGAAATTAATGTCCGAATGCATTGTATATAGATGTGTGCGTATGTGTGTGCATGTGTACATGTATGTAGGTGTGTGTGTGTGTGCATGCGTGTAGGTAGGCACATTCTTTTTTGATAGGATCATAATAGACGGGATCATGCTTTGCTGTGAGAATGTACTGTACAGTGTGAGCTCATAAACCTGTAATGTTTGGAAACAGAACCCCAGACACAACTACTAATGCTGCCCCTCCCACCCCAGCTACTTCATTTGATTCCCCTGACAGGGATGGGCCAGGGTTTCCTCTTTCCAGAATGGGTGGCCTGAACACACACACACACACACACACACACACACACACACACGCACATACTGCTGACTATCTGTTACCTGATCGACTCTACAGCCTGCAATGGCAGCTCTGATTATTTAAAGCCATTGCACACAGGGGGTGTGAGAGCTCAGGTAGAGTTCAGCTCCAGAATCCACCTGCAGAGAGCCAGCCTGCACCTGCAGCTCCCCGCCTGAGAAATCCTACACTCACCTGGATCCACAAACTCAGACACACTGGAGATAAGGGATCAGTTTGGGCACAGGGACTGTGTGTGGTCATCCCTGTGTCAAAAAGGCTGTTTAATAGGGAAACAGCTCTTGAAGGATCTGTGTCAAACTGTGTTGGGTCCGGCTGGTGGGCTGAGAGAGATGCATTATGGGATGTGGCACACCCCTTCCACAGACATTCCTGCCAGTCAAACGCTGCACTGGCGAGCCCACAGGCTTTGAGTGTAACAGAAGTAATTAAAGGGGGGAAGGGGGTGCGGGGTGGGGGGTGGGGTTCAGAGGAAGTGTGTTTGTTCACTGAATGCACTCAGCCATGGGAACTCTGCCCCAGGAAACACGCCCTGCTGCACACAGAACCTTTATTCTACTGGGACACATCTGTTTAACACGAGCAAACCTGCACCGACTGAGACTGCCTGTGTGTTGACTTTCCCAGAATGCACCCCAGTTGTGTAATCTCTTCCCAGCAGTCAGTGCACATGGACAGTAAAGCTCCAGCGCCTGTCACCCGGCACAGAGATGCAGAGACATGCAGACAAAGGCCAGAGATCGGCCAATCAGAGGCAGCGCTCATGTCACTGATGGGCAGACAACCCAGCCAAGATCCACATCTCTCTACAAATACACCGGACAAATCAGCTCCCCCCAAAGAGCATGGCACCATGGGAACGAGTGTTTACAATTTCCATTGGTTTTTGGTGCCAAAATACATTGATATGAAAAAAGTTGGAAGTAGGATGTATACTCCATATGTTCTCACCATTCTACTCCATACATTCTCCAACCTTTCTATTCTAAACCAACTATTCCTTTCTATTCCTCCAACTATTCCACAGTATGATCAGAGGTAATCCCCAGATACAGTCTCACACAGTGCACCACCCACAGCAGAAGAAATTTAATACTTTATTGCACCCAAATATTTAGCTGCTCATAAGAAAGATGGTACAAATGTCAGGAGATTGAGTTTTTGAATTATCACTGGAGACACTTTGGCTTATATAACTACAGTTTCAGCCATTTGACAGCACACAATTCACAATTAAATGATTAAATAAAAAATATTTATTTTAGTATTTTTTACAACATAAATACAGGAGTGTAGTTTAAGCACAGGTAAGGTACACAATTTAAAAAGAATAGTGGCAAAATTACATTTAAAACAGTGCAGTTTCATATCGTTATAGTTAACATTGTGTCTGATATCTGCTTGTAAACACATCATATTTACAATCGGCAATGAGAAATATTCGACTGCCCCTTACTCTTGCGGGATGAGAACGTTCAGGCTACTTACAACAGACTGTTAGGCATTTAGCAGTCGTCATTTTGTACCATTGTAAAAAAGAAATTACACAATGTGGCCCACGAACCACTGCAGTATTCTTCAGCGAGTTTCTTTCCATTGGGTTTGTCTGAACACGACGTAATGTCAGCTGAAGTCTGTCTCGTATCTTCAGGTTGTTCGGGTTGTTGAGGTTGTTCGGGTTGTGGAGGTTGTTCGGGTTGTTGAGGTTGTTCGGGTTGTTCGGGTTCTTGAGGTTGTTCGGGTTGTTCGGGTTCTTGAGGTTGTTCGGGTTGTTCCGGTTGGTGAGGTTGTTCGGGTTGTTCGGGTTCTTCAGGTTGTTCGGGTTGTTGGGGTTGTTCGGGTTGTTGTGGTTGTTCGGGTTGTTCCGGTTGGTGAGGTTGTTCGGGTTGTACAGCCGGCGGTGGCTCTGCCTCGCTGATCATCAGTTTGAAATGCGCGTCCTTGGGCGCTTTCTTGCACATGCCCGCTTTGACCAGCGCTGCGGCGTCCTCGCAGATGTTCTTCTGCTTCTTTAACGCGCGGGCGATCTGTCTCCAGTACGCCTTGGCGTTGGACGCGTAGGGCGCGCAGGTGGCTGGTCTGGCGGTGTACTCGCAGTTGAAACCGATCCCGCCTTTCGAGCAGACCACGCCAAGGGTAACGGGGTCCTCTTCGTTGGCCGACCACGTGCACTGCGTCTTGTCTTTGGTAGAGAACTTCCCTTTAAGAAAAGCCTTTCCGCTCTGAGCCTTGCCGTTTCCTGCGGCCGAGCTTCCCTGCTCCCTCGACTCGGTAACCAGGACCTGCTGAGCGACGCAGGCAAGGAGCAGCAGGAGCGCAAATTGTTTCAGGAACCCCATCTCCTCTCCGGCTGTGCGCACTTTTCCAAACAGAGCGAGGAAACCTGTGGATTAAGAGTATTGTTTTAAATGGACTATTATTCATTTATGTTGTATCGCTTAATCCATGAGACAAGCTAAAAGTTCTGCATTTGCTGTTGATGGTAAGTAGTTGCATTGTTTAGGTTATATTAAGTCCAACAGAAGCTGTAATCAAATTGTAAATATGCCGAACAACGAATAGCCTATATAACTACTTTCAATAATCGAATTGCAGTTGCATCAATAGAATGATGATTAAATATTTTGTCATTCATCTTTAGCATTCAAAATTGGATAATGTATACTTACCAGTTACCGAGAACGCACGTGAGGAACTGAGATGCTCGTGCTCATGTACACCTGAAGTAGTTGCATGTGCAATATATACTTCTGACCCGCCCACCCCCCGCCCGACCCGAACAACGCACTGCCGAACACATCCACGCCACGCCGGGGCTGCGATGCGGGACTCTCACGCCGATGAATCAACTGGAGGAATGTTAAGGGGGCGGACAAAGAGACGCCGGGGTAACCTGATATGACATGCCGAAACGGCTTTATCGTAAAAGTATGTTGTCATTTAGCTAACCCTGCACTGTAGCCTATCCCATGTCCCCTCCGTCAAGTGGCCAGAAAACTCCATTATGTCAGCTTTGCTGCGTTCAAAACGTGCAGTTCTGCAGTTACGCACGTGTTTCCAATTTTTTTTTCCGTTTATTTTCGAATTCATTTGTAAGTACACATAGCCTACACAAAAGTCTATAAACAAGCCAATGTCTACACATACAAGATTTTGCAGCAGATGCTCTTATCCAGAGCGATTTACAGGGTAAAAGAAAGTGTTGCACTTCATTAAAATAATCTAATGTATTGCCACGTTTATTTTTAGAAATAAGCTAAATGTATCGCATATTTTACTTGACCATGCTTTTATAATAATAATATAATAATAATAATAATAATAATAGGCCCAATCATAATAATAATAATAATAATAATAATAATAATAATGTATTGTGTCTATTGTAAAACATTACAGAACAATGAACAAATAATAATAGTATATTTTATCAATTTAACCAATGTTACAAGAAGGTCAAATATAAGAAAAAGAAAAATGTGAGAAACAAATAGTATGGAATAGATAGATAGAAACAATAGAATAAAGCAAGGTGAAATCGTTTAAGCAGTTGCCAATAACTAAATAACACGCTAAATATCATTTAATTGAAATACATAAATATGTACCTTTTAACATTCAACTGAAAGAGATTTGTCACTGTAGAGTAGTACCAGCTCGGTGTTTTACTAAATTGGAAATTTGTCCTGTAACACATTAGTAAATAAATGAAACTGCATTAACGTGTGTTGCAGTATCTGTGCGCTCACCATGGCAACCTCGGGAATGCAGCCCATGTTTGAAAAAAACAGCGGCGCATAATGAACCGTAGGGCCTCTTCTTGGACGGACAGAATGCCTGTGGAGCGGCACTCCAGATCCCCCACGTGATCATTGCATTGTTCAATATTTCATATAGCGTCTTACTGTGGACAGAGAAACGAGGTTGTTTTTCTGATCTGAGTTGAAATTGTACTTCCCTCTAGGGTGTTTCAGCGAACTTATCCCTGGTTATGGGTATGCACTTTGTTGTACGTCGCTCTGGATAAGAGCGTCTGCCAAATGCCAATAATGTAATGTAATGTAATGAGTTACGCCCCTTCACTTAATTTCTGTGATGCATGACTGCAGAATTGTCGCGGTCTTTATGGCTTGGGAAATGGACACCACTAGCCTACCTGTATTTACACGTTGGCTATTTATTTAAGCGGTATTAAGCTAAGATATTTTAATATTTAGAAGATTTATTTCCTTGAGATATATGGGGTTTTGCATCTCGGCATTTAGCATCGCGCTATGGATACTGTACAGCATTGTTCATTATCGTTACAGCTGAGCCCTGACAGAATGCAGATCTCAGACTGCTGCAGTAATGCGTTTTCTTTTTAGATGAGTGGTGTTTGATTAATGCAAGTGGCTTTGACAGTTTAAGTGGATGAATGTGACGAAAACCACAGCTCTCATAGGTTCCTTTAAAATAACCTATAGGACGCTTGGATATCCTCCGAGTGGGCACTGAAGGGCCACATTTGTTCTGGTAAAGAAAGATCAGAATGTACTCTGTATTAATGACTTTTAGCCGTTTCAGAGAAACGCAGCAGGTCCGATTATTATAGACCCTTCATAAACAACTTTGTACATAATCTGTGGTAATTACTGGTATTTAGTTTTACTGGGGAAATGACCTGACTTCTCCATAAACTAGCTGATCTCAGACCTCAAATCCAGATAAATATTCATGTCAGCTCTACCAAACCCAATTCCATCAGTGGAAACTGCAATGCAGAATTGAGTCTCCAGGACTAAGACTGACAGCACAATAATAATAATAATAATAATAATGATGATGATGATGATGATGATGATGATGATGATGATAATAATAAGCTTTACTAGCATCTGCGCTTATATGCAAAGCATTAGCTGAATCTTCACAATCAATGCAAATGTACATGATTTCTCAGAGGTCTGGACATTACGGGACATTTTAAACAGCTATTACCACACACAGTTACTGCAGGGCAGGGACACAGATCTGGACCTCAAGGGTACTGCTGGTTTCTTTTTACTTGATACGTTAAAATATTCTTCTTCCACTGATTGGCTGGAAATGTAACTCATCTGGTGTGGCTGGTGTAATTCAGTCCTGAGTAGAGGGGAATAATGGAGCCAGCTCTCGTGGCCTCGGGGGCTGGTTTGAATTTCCCTGCTGTAGGGAACAGCTGGTCTGACTCAACCTTTACAGCAGCGCCACCTGCTGGCTCTGACTGAAGCTATAGAGGTGGCTTTCACTGGATATATTAACGAGTCCAGAGAGGTCGGTGATTCATCAAGGACATTCATTGCTTTATGTATGTGCAATTCACCTCTCTCTCTCTCTCTCTCTCTCTCTCTCTCTCTCTCTCTCCCAAACTCTCTGCATCTGCATGTGCAACAGTTATTATTTTTATTTTTGTAGTCATCTTCAAGTGGGAGACCAACACTACCGCACCTGAACACACCTTGTTCTGTGAAGGCTGTTCTGTGCTGTTAAGCATGTTCCTGTTCTCTTAGTTTGTGTTTCTGTTTGAGCAGCTGTGTGGGTTGGGCTGCTGAATGGCCTCAGTCATGCACTAATCATAGAAATAGACATTTTACTGCAACATGTGTAAGCTGTGTAAATCACACCTGAAAAATGCATTGCATGAACAAATGCTTATCATTTTGTGTGTATGTTCTAGCAGTGCAGTAAAATGTGATTGATACATAATCTGAGTTGCCAACTCTCACACTTTCAGGCTCTGTCTCACGCTGTCACATTGTGATTTTATACATACAGGGCGATGTATAAAAATGTGATTTATTTCAGAGGGGAGCATCTAATCTCACACCAAGACAGCCCTGAAAGTTGGTAAAGGCATTACTGCTACAACAATACAACACATTAGCCTGTCTATGATGATATTTGACTACTTTAGGACTATTTATGACAAATGTATGCCTATTTATGACAACTGTAGGACTGGTTATGAGAAATTTAAGACTGTTTATGACAACTTTAGGACTGTTTATGACAAATTTAGGACTATTCATGACTGCTTTAGGACTGTTTTGAGAGCATTGTTCCATCACTTGGGACACTTTGTCCCATTTTCAGCCAAAGCTTTTGCCCCTAGTCAAAGGACAGAACAGGAAGGAGATCTCCATTGAAAGGGTGTAATGACATCTGTATTTATTACATGTGCATGTACACATCAGGCAGATTTTATTATTTAAACCAGAAGTACAGTAACCCAGTGGTAGTGAAGTGTGCTTGTCGCACTGCCACACCGTTTATTCTCTTCAGTTAAGATGGTTTGTGGAAAGCACAGCATATACAAACTGGCCTTGTATGGGCATTGTTACTGCAGAGATGTACAGACTGTCTATGGAGCGATGATCGCTCTGAAGCAATATCAAAACTGTCCAAACAAGCCAGGCAAATTTAATCCGATACCCCTAACACACTGTGTTTGCAATGTATTTTTTCAAATACCATTTACTCAAAAGCCAATATCTTAATTTACACGCTATACATACAGTATATAAAAACAGAATTCCAGAGAAATGGTGATCAAACATATAACAGCATCATACAATATAGAGAACTGTTGAGAAGTTTATTGACTGCAAATCGAGAAATCTGAAACTAATCAGCAGATGGTCTCCGGATCCCTTCCTCCCCATAGTTAAGGCACAAGTGCATGTACTGACCACAGCTGTGACTTATAAAGTCTTCTTTAAACCTACAAAACAGAAAACATTCTTTAGCATCAAAATGCTGTTCAGTAGAATACCAAACAAATCAATGGGTATGGTTAATCAATGATAAAAGCTAAATAAACTGAACAGAATTTCATAATGACAGAATTACATATAAGGCACACTTTTGTTCACCTCCATATAAAACAGGACTGCTGTATCATAGTAGGGCTACACTTAGCTTGTCTGAAGTGCACGTTTTCTAGCTCTTGACGAACACTGACTTGCGGATGCCGACAGAAGGCTAGCTCAGCTGGTTAATTGCAGAAGGGTAGCTCAGCTGGTTAATTGCAGAAGGTTAGCTCACCTGGTTAATTACAGAAGGTTAGCTCAGCTGGTTAATTGCAGAAGGCTAACTCAGCTGGTTAATTGCAGAAGGCTGGCATAGTTGGTTAAATGTAGCTCAGCTGTATAGGTGTGGAAGGCTAACGTACCTGTTTAAATGTTGCTCACCTGGTTATTAGCGTTGGAACCAGCTGATGAAGTAGGTGCAGACCCCCTGCATGGACTTCCAGCAGTACTCCTGCGCCATCTTGACGGCGCGGCTCTCCCCGGTCGGCTCTGTGGGTTTGGGCGTGGTCGAGCCCTTGGTGGGCTTGGGCGTGGTCTTCCTGGGCTGGGGGGCCTTGGCCGCTGGCTTGGCGGGCTGGGGCTTTTTGTCTGCGGGTTTGGGGGTGACGGGTTTCGGGGCGGCAGGTTTCGGGGTGATGTGCTTGGGGGTGGTGGCGGGTTTGGCTTGCTGGGGCGTCTTCTCGTAGGTGATCTTCGCCGGGGTCTTGGCAGCGGTAGGTTTGGGCCAGGCGCTGACGAACACCATCTGGGCCTCCTCAGGAGCCTTCTTACACATGGTGGCCCTCAGCACCTTGGGCCCCTGGCAGGCCTGGGGCAGCTTGCGCAGCTCCCACATGATCTGGGTGAAGTAGTGGCGCGGGTTGGTGCTGTATGCGCGGCAGAAGTTGGGCTTGCCCTGGTAGTCGCAGTAGTAGGACCTGGCCTGGCTGCGGCAGGAGATGCGCAGCTTGGTGAAGTCTCCCTGGCCTGACACGTGCATCATGCAGGCGTCCTTGGCTTTGGAGCTGAAGCGCACCGGGTCGTCCCACACGCTCTTCTTAGCGCTGTCGTTCTGAGCGGCCGCCGCCCACAGGCAGCAGGCGAGGATCAGCGGGGTGCGCAGCGCGATCGCCATGGTTACTGCGGTGGTAATGGCGGAGTCTCCCTGCCTGTACGGGCTGGGGGTGAGGGCCCCGCTCGTACTTATGGGCCCCGGGGACAAAGAGGGCATTCAGGGCTGAGCCTGGCCCCTCCTGCAGGGGGGGGAGGGGGAGGGGGAGGGGGGGGGGGGGTGTAAAGGTGCTGTATACATCCTAAGCACTGCGTTTAAACGCTCACCCAACATTATATAAGCTGGCCTAACGCATAAATGCTCCATTCACTATTGATGCCAGGACTAGTCTCATGTAAAAAAAACAGTCACAGAAAGCAATTCACCTGGTACAGGCTGGTCTTTCCACCAGCGTCCAGCGAGATAGTTAATTTATTCCAGAACAGCAGTTTATTGGTGCATAGTGTAAGGTATAATTATGTAAACTGTGTTAAAATGGAGAATCTAAAGAATGATAGAATGAGAATAGAGCAGGAAAAGCTTTAAGCATTAGGCCACTGGGCCAGTGCATGACACAGAGAGCGGCCGGCTCACCAGGTAAAAATGCATTTAAAGTGAAACAGAACATGCTTTAAGATTATGGAGCCGCTTATTTGGAAATATTCCACATGTGTCCCACGGAGCAGGAAACAGAGAGGCTGGAAGCTGCAGACTCTCAGAGCTGCAGACCCTGAGGAGTTTTATTATTTCAGCAATCAATCCAGCCACGCGGAGAAGGGGCTCCTGTGACTGACACGGGCCGTATGTAAACACTGGAAACCCGTTCGCTTCGTTTGGGGAATCAAAGGCGGGAGGGGGTTGGGAGGCAGGGGGTTCATGGATCTCAGCCAAGTGGAAGGGCCGCAGCCAGTTTCATTCAGGGGAAAAAAGCCCTTTAATTGGTGCAGGGCGATAGGACAACGAAACATCACGCCACGCTGCTTTTCACGAAAGATTTGTCAAGACAAGTGGGGTTTCTGTAACTGATCTATTCATGGAGATTGAGACTCTACAGGAAATGTCTGACAGACATACATGGCTCAAGGGGTGAGGAGCTTTAGGCTGAATGATTGAGTTTGATTTTTTTCACCAAACAAAGAAAGTGAAGTGGGTTTTGAGCGTGGCACCATTCCTTGGCTGGGGCTATTCAGTCTAACATGCAGGGGAAACAGAGTTGAACTTTACTCAGGTCTACACCAGGATCCCACATCACTAGATGTCAGGGAGTGCAGGGGTGCGCAGTCCTGGTTTTTACATCACAGTGATGGAACCAGTGCTTTTACACAGAGGAACAGAGAGGGATCATTGTATTCTCAGCCTCATTTCCCCAGACGGCAATGTGGGCCATAAGAGAAAGAGGAGCATTGTGGAAGATTGTGATTTCAGTAACCTAAAAACGCAATCAATCCGACATTGGCTCAGGCGGTAAGTTGGGCAGTAGGAAGGTTGCCGGTTCAATCACACCCTGGGTGTCGAAGTGTCCCTGGGCAAGACATCTAACCCCTAAATGCTCCTGATGACCTGGTTGGTGCCTTGCATGGCAGCTAATCACCATTGGTGTGTGAGTGTATGAATGGGTGAATGAGAAGCATGAATTGTAAAGCGCTTTGGATAAAGGCGCTATATAAAGGCCAACCATTTACCATTCTAAAAATGGAGGTTCCTAGGAAAAAATATGTTTATTGAATGTTTCTGCAGAGTAAGAATTATAATAGATAATTACATTAATATTAAATCACAAAGATCATCTTATTATATTATACTCAATCTGAACAAAGTGCACATACCTTTATTTGCATACTACAATAAAGACTATAATGATTATTTTACATTACTTTACTGCTAGTAATTCATATATGCATATAAAGAACAAAAGGATACAGCATTGAATTTTATTTTAAAAAATGTTTTTCATGTTAAACACTTTGGTCTACAACTGAGCTTTCCTGTGCAGGCTAAGTCACGCCTGTGTAGCCCGAGTCACACCTGTGTAATATAAGTCATGCCTGTGTAATACAAGTTATATCAGTGTAGTCTAAGTCATACTTGTGTAATATAAGTCATGCCTGTGTAATACAAGTTATATCAGTGTAGTCTAAGTCATACTTGTGTAATATAAGTCATACCTGTGTAGTCTAAGTCATGCCTGTGTAATATAAGTTATATCAGTGAAGTCTAAGTCATACCTATATAGTTTAAGTCATATCTGTGTAGTCCAAATCAGGCCTGTGCAGACTAAGTCAGGCATTTGTTTTCTAAGTCAGGCCTGTGTAGTGAATGGATGGATATTAATGGTATTTCATATTTATCTACAAACTTTCAGAATGACGGACTGTTCCCAAACTTGAACATTCTACAGGTGATTGGACAATGAGCACTATACCACACTGAATTGGAAAATTTTTATTATTTTTATTCACACTTTTTACACATTGATTTGTCCAATAGTACAATTTACCAGTGTGTGCTATCACCTAACTCATAAAGAGCTATTTCACAAGCTGTGTATTGCTACACATGTCCGACATTACAAATGCCTATTCTTTAACAGTCACTGCTCAAAACATTATCAGCTGAGGTGTTTAACAGTCACTGGTACAGATTACAGAGTACACCTGCAGAAGCACAGCGATGCCAGGGTATCTTCAGAGCCTGTGTGTAATAATACCCAGTGTAATAATATCCAGCGTTATATTGGTATAATATACACACAGTCTCCCCGCCTCCCACAGACAGTATCTCTCTGATGTTGGTTCAATGAAATTTAACTGTACATGCCTGCTCCAACACAGCCAGATGCTGTGTGAGAGGGATGTATGATTCCCATGTAGTCTGTAAATGTGAGTCTTGCGTCCTAAGCAAGGCTGCTACTGTGTGCCAGACACACAAACACACAACAAGGTTTATAAAACAAATATTAACAAAAAAGATATAAAACCTCCAAATCTTTGAAAGCATATAAAATGTTCAGCAAATGTACGCAATTGCATATGCAAATGCAAATTGTTTTATAAACAATTATGATTTGAGCTGTATTGTGTAGTTGCCAAGGAGAGTGCTATTATAATAAGTTTCTTCATCCAACATTACACATCTAAAAAAGGACACTGTTAAAAACATGGTAATAGAAGAGTGAGGATGGCTTGTGATTGTGTGTGAGTGAAGTGAGATGGGGACGTTGTATTAGCCAGGTGAGATAATGTGACCAGGTGGGGGTGAAATCCTCTGAATGAGAGCAGCTTCTTTGGTAAAAGTTCTGGAAACTTCCAGATAATCTGATGAAAATAAAATTAAGAATTTGAATATGAATGTACAATATTCCATGATGAATATAAGACATATATGTGTGAAAACACATTCGACAGACTCACCATCATCAGAGCTTCAGCTCCAGTTCTCTGCCCCACTGTGTGAAGAAGGAGCGGATTAGACCAGGAGAAACGCCACAGAGGAAAGCCAAGCAACACAGTAACTCTGTGTGCACGTGAGACGGGGGGGGGAGCAGGTAGAGGGTTTTTCTGTCTGTGGCACTGTCTGGCTTTCAGTGGCTTTGAATACGGTCAGGAAAGGGCCTTGCTGGCCATACTCACTCTTCATACACATCCTCTGTGTCCATCCTGCGGTAGAACTTCGCCAGCTTCACCGAGAAGATTATACTGGGGATGAGGAACACGGAGCAGCAGCCCAGACCGAACCAGAAGGTGTTCTAGAGAGAAGAATTCAAGAGAGGATGAGATTACAGGAAACCCACCAAACCAAACACTCACTAAACCAAACAGCCACTAAACCGAAAAACAAATTAAAGCACTAATTAAATAGTGTTTTAGTGTGATCAAATACCATTAAATAATACAGTCACAAAATCAAACACCCACTAAACCAAACACTCAATAAACCAAACAGTCGCAAAACCAAACGATCTCTGAACCAAATGCACGATGTCAGTCACAGAAATACAGCTCCCTGCAGAGGTTATAAACCGTTTGCTGTTTAATTAATCATGTCTGCGCACAGATGTTAAGTAGCCTTTTTACGCACATGAACAGCACAAATGCTAACCCCAGTGGCCAGAGATCGTCTCATCCTGTTTTATGTGAGTGAAAGTGGTCACACTCAAGTTTCTCCAGTGAGGAATCATTCCGGTCTTCCTGTACCACCATGCTGAGCAGCGCTGGGAATTCTGTCTCCCTCACAGCTGTGTGTAGATCCTGTTAACTGGATCTCTTCCAGGATCTGGGACATTTTAATCTAACATGTCCGCCTGTCATTCCAAAACTGCTCCGGCGCGGAAACGTCCTGCTGTTAATGATACAGCCATGGGGGCTACGTTCACTGTTCTACATGCTACATTCCTCAGAACCTGGTACATTCACTGCGCTATGTTCACAAAGATATGCGGGACATGCACATTACTTATTATTCTCACATGTGCTACGTTCATTAGCAAATGCAATACATTCAGTTGCACATCCGCTACATTCAGTAGCTCTTCCGCTACATTCATTAGCACATGTAATACATTCATTAGCACATCTGCTACATTCATTAGCCAATGCAATACATTCATTAGTACATCCGTTACATTTATTAGCACACTACGTTCTTGGCTGCAGTAGTAGGCTTTGCTTTGGGGAGGCTTGAATAAAAAGAGCCTGTTCACACACACATCTCTGTTTAAGTTCCCACATCTCCCCAGCCCCAGACAATTTTTCATACACATTAACCACCGCACCATGTGTGTGACCTCTGACCTCACACTCAGTCTCCACCTCCATAAACAGCCTGGTTCCGCCTGGAACGCCTGGGACCCCACAGTGAACACTGCGCGAGTATGTGGGTGTGTGTTTGTGTGGGTCCCCTGCCCTGCACATCTGATCAGGGCGGGGTGTGTGAGTGTGTGCGTGTGTGTGGGTGCTCTGCCCCGTGCCTCTGATCACGGTGGGGTTTGTGTGTGTGTGTGTGTGTGTGAGTGTGTGTGTGTGTCTGTGCCTGTACACGCGAGTGCTTGGCCCCTGGGGGGCTGCAGAAACGGGTTGAAAGGGTCTCTGTGTCTCACCAAAGAGTCCACTATGAATCTGCAGGCCACAATCTGCACGCTGTCCAAGATGTTACTGAGTGGCTTGCAGGGAGCCACCTCCATGTCCAACTGCAGAGAGTACAACATTCAATACGTAACACAACATAACATATAAAATGTAGCACACATGTTAATATCATATATACACCAACAGAACAAACTGCAGGATTATAACATGTAACATGCATGTTAAAATCATAGATACAACACAACAAAACGCGAAGGGATTATAACATGCAACATGCATGTTAATATCATGCATACAGCAACACAATGAATGTGATATAGAATGCACACATATTAAAACTTGATATATACTAATTGTAGAACAGTACCACCCATGTTAAAATCTTACACACAATAGCACATATTAGGATCTTACAATGCCACATGTTATCACCTTAGATACACGTTAAAGTCGTATGAAGTGGAAAGAGGATATATGTGTAGTGGAACTGCTGAATGCTTACGGAGATTTTGACCCAGTCGATGTACTGTCCGAAATACCCCCCAACATTCTGCATGTACTTCAGCGTTTCCTGTACAAGGAGAGAACAAAACAGCGTGTATGTTTAGCACAGCCACATCCGCACGCACACACATCTGTGCGCACACACATCTGCACATCATTACATTTAAAAACACACACACACACACACATGTGCACATGCGTACATCTGAAAACACACACGCACACACATCTGCACATGCGTACATTTGAAAACACACACACACATCTGTGCACACACATCTGCACATGCGTACATCTGAAAACACACACGGAGACACACATCTGTCCACACACACATCTTCCCATATGTACATCTGAAAACACACATACACACGCACACGCATCTGTGCACACACACACATCTGCAAATACGTACATCTGAAAACACACACACACACATACACACACATCTGAACACACACATATGCTGTACATTTATTCACTGCTGGCTTCCTGTGATTCTAAAGGGACCAACAGTGATTGCCATTCCATGAGAATGACTCAGTATACTCAGTTGCTGTGCTACATTACTGCACTGCACTCAGTTGCTGTGCTATATTACTGCACTGCACTCAGTTGCTGTACTATGTTACTGCACTGCACTCAGTTGCTGTACCTGCTTGACCACAAATGATGCGTTCTGGCTGATGAGATATTCTGCTGCGTTGATGGCACTCAGGACATCAGTAACTGTGTCCTAAGAAAGGAAAACAGCAGTGTGCGGTTATATAATGATATGTGCAAAAACATTCCATGGGTTTTATTTACTTATACAACCTCAGATCCTTATAAAGGGATGAGATCCTCAAACGCAGTAGTGCTAATGCCAAAGAGCAGCGCTATCTTCTACAGATCCAATAAAGAGTTCCATCAGGGGGTAAGGTCGTAGTTACTTATGGGGGATAAGGTTTTAGTTTATCATGGGGGGGTAAGGTTGTGATTTATCATGGGGGGTTAAGGTCATAGTTTATCATGGGGGGTAAGGTTGTGGTTTATCATGGGGGGTAAGGTTGTGGTTTATCATGGGGGGTTAAGGTTGTAGTTTATCATGGGGGGTAAGGTTGTGGTTTATCATGGGGGGTAAGGTTGTGGCTCATCATGGGGGGGGGCTGAATACTCACAGGGAGGGTAGAAGCAGATCTCTGTAGCTGCCGAATGCTCTGACTCAGAGTGCTCTATAACAAAGAGACAAACATTACACACATGGAGCAGATACACATACACACACTCATACTCAGGCATGCAGACACACAGAGACACACACTGCGAACATGCTTACCCTCGCTCGAACAAATTTCTGCACAGCCATTTGACAGCGGTGGGAAAGTCACAGAGGAAAGGAGATGAGTGACCTCTACTGGAATAGATGAACAACTGCAGTTTGTTGTAATGAGTGTTGCAGAAGCAAGATTGGAGACACTGATGAGCAAAGTGTCAGATATATCTCATGAAAATGGTTAGAAGTGATGGTTACAAAGTAAAAGCTAAATACAGTTTGCATTTCTCTGAGAGTGTGACAAAGTTTTCTTTGGATAATTTCTAGAACAATCATGACTGTGCCTTTCTGTAGCCATACCAGTCTTTCTGAGTAGCTCTGTTAACATAAGCTTCATGTCTACCGGCCAGTGTACTGCATCTTAATGCTGGACTGACATCTCTATTTCTAACACAAAGCTCACAGACTGGGTTTTAAACTGAGGCTGCTATACCCAGACAGAAGATTCCTAGACAGTTTCATTCTTCTGAGAGTCAGACTGTTCTGCTTCTCATTACAACACTTCAGGCTACAGAGCCCTCAGAGGTACCATGCTGAGGTTTCCCAGCAGGCTCTGGGGCAGCGGTACTGTGCTGAGGTTTCCCAGCAGGCTCTGGGGCAGGGATTACCATGGCCTGCTCCATGGGGATGACCTGCTGGCTGTGGATCTGCCGGATGCTGCTGGCGTGTCCCTTCAGCGCGTTCTCCAGGGCGCCTCGTGGCTGGGGGGGGGGGGGGGGGGGAATGAGACGAATCAGCTCCCCCACACAGGCACGTGAGGGGGATGAATGGGGGTCTGTTCAGGAACCTGAGCCCCATGGTGGAGTAGCACATTATACACACACCCTACAGCCCTCTACAGCCCCATTCAGCTCTGCAACTAGCATGACGGCACACTGCTGACTTTTAGAAGAAAGGTACAAAATGAAAACTAAGCCTTAATCAAACAGAGTGATTTACAGATATATACTACAGCGGAGATTTTGGAACCCTGCTTTAACCACTGTGGGGATACTCAGTTATAGAACAGTTTGATTTTATTGATTATTGATTTTATTTATTTGTTGGATTTGTTTATTTAACTGGACTCACCAGCTGGTCTGCCTGAGCCTCCAGCTCATTAGCGAATGAGAGCAGATCCACTAGCGTTGTGCCTTTGTTCACCTGTAAAGTGCACAGAAATAAACTCACACTCATGTACATGCACAGACATCACCTCACATTAGCAAACATACGCAGGCCTTCTGTATGATACTGAGTTTGAGTCATCTGCTGAACGTTTCAGACTTCTATACGGCTGTTATGTGAGTGATGTATGTGCAGATGACTGAATAAGATATCAGGGGCTCATTCCAATCACTTATTTTTCTCCTCCTTTTTCAGTTCCTAGCTCCACCTATCGGAAGAGGCTTAAAAAAAAGAAGTGAAGACGGGGAAATCGAAAAAACATGAATTAGGCAAATAGAATGTCCTTTCTCCTTCAAATGTCAGTTTGAAGCCACTTCGGTTACAGTCGTGGCAGACGGGGAAAGGTGGACCCATAGGTCGATCATTTACATATCAGGCTTTCCAAAAAAATACTTCCACAAAAGATGTGCTCGTGTTTCCTTGCTCAAAGGAAAGTTCAGGAGTTCCTAACTTCTACTTCTAGCTCCTAGAAGGAACATTTAACGGGCTGGAATGACCTTAAAGAAGGCGGACCTGAATAAATTTCCTAGTGAGGAGCAAGGAAAATAAAAAGAATGAGCCCCAGATCTGCATCAGGGTACAGTGTGTAGTGTAAGTGCAGACGTGTGCATGCTCACCTCAGAGAGGTACGCGGCGTAGTTGATGTCGCCCACGCCGGTGTTGGTGAACTGCAGGAGGTTCTCCCTCCCGGCCGCCTCCAGCAGGACGATCCCCCGGAAGTCCACCTTCACCTCGTTAAACAGCTTCGTCAGATCCTTCGTGTACTGAAAAAAAAACAAGCCTTGAAATAGGCATCACTTTATGGAAATGAAATATCAATGTAATATCAATGTATTGTAGAGTATCAATGTACAGTAACATATCTCAATCCCTGGCTTTCACTCACCACACTGTTATTCAGGAACATGTGGACATTGAACAGATTATCCAGCTTCAGAGCAGAGTACAGGCCTCTGTTTTCTTTACAGCTCCTGAGAGAGAGAGAGAGAGAGAGGGGGGGGGGGGGCAGAGGTCCATGTCTGGCTTAGTTTACTGGTACATGGTCTTAAAGTTCTCTGCTAGCTTAACTTATACATGCTCTCTATGGTGAGGCTGAGATCTAGTTTGGCTTACCGGTACACGCTCTCGATGGTGAGGTCCAGGTCTGGTTTGCCGAAAAGCATGTTTGGGAGGATGTTTCGTGCATTGGGGTTCACCATAAACGGAGTGTCTATGATCTGTAAGAGCCACACATCACGCTGGTCAGTAGTATCAGGGAACAGTAGAATATCATGATTAAAACACAAAAATGTTTTTTTCCCTTGGTCTTTAGAGTGCAGGGTCCACAGTGTGCATGTTAACTGCTTTGTGCACGTGCCCCTGCAGTTACAGCAGCCCCTGTGTCCAGCGTTATGTAAGAGTTATGTGTGGAGCGTGTGTAAGAGTTATGTATGTACAGCTATTTACAGGATGCCAACATCAACAGCCCTGATGAGAGCAAGGACGAGGGCTATGAGACAAGACTCCATAAAATCCTCCTAATATATGTTTCCTCACACCCCAGAGAGAATCTAAAGTGCCCTGTTTTGTAATTGCACTTTTTCAAGCATTTCAGTTAAATAAACAGTTTCTGGCTGTTTTGTTTCACTGTGGTCTGCGTAGCATGGATTCTGCAGGAAACTCTCTCCTTAAGGATCTTAGTTTAAATGTAGTTTTTCATTGAGTTTAATGGGACAATTGAAAAATGATCTGTTGGAAGAAATCACAGCAACAATAACATAACAAAAGAATAAGGCTGCTCCAAAGGAGTGGTCCTATTACTGGTGGGAGGTGATTACAACTACAATTCCCAACTACTGCTACAACTACAACTCCCAAGCACTACTACAGCTACATCTCCCGACTACTGCTACAACCACAACTCCCAACTACTACTACAACTCCAACTCCCAAGCAATGCTAAAACTACAACTCCCAAGCACTGCTACAACTTCATCTCCCAACTATTGCTACAACCAAAACTCCCAACTATTGCTACAACCAAAACTCCCAACTACTGCTACAACCACAACTCCCAAGCACTGCTACAACTACAACATCCAAGCACTGCTACAACTACAACTCCCAAGGACTGCTACAACTACATCTCCCAAGTACTGCTGCAACTATAACTCCCACGCACTGCTACAACTACATTTCCCAAGTTCTGGTACAACTATATCTCCTAAGCACTGATACACTTCAATTCCCAAGTACTGCTACAAATACAACTCGGAAACACTGCTACAACTACAACCCCAAAGTACTGCAACAACTACAACTCCCAAGCACTGCTACAACTACAACTCCCAAGCACTGCTACGACTCCAGTGCAGTGTTATAGAGAGACTGACTTGCCTTAAACAGCTGCCTGGTCTCGAACGGCTCACAAACCAGCTTTTCCACATTGCCCCCGATGACAAAGGTGGTTGTGACCAATCCCATCAGCACCCAGGAGAAGATAAAGCTGAAGCCAACGCCACTGAAGCACAGAGCAACACACACACACACACACACACACACAGAGGAAGGGCGTTAGATCACATCCCACGCACTCTAACTCTCTCTCTCACACACACACACACACACACACACACACACACACACACACACACAGACATTCAAGCACATGTGTAATTGGATATTGACAGGCTGTTTTGGTGTTTGACAGGGTAGTTTGCTTGGTAGTGATTGACAGGGTGTTTTAGTGATTGTCAGGGTAGTTTGATTGACAGGTTGTTTTGGTGATTGACAGGGTAGTTTGATTAACAGGGTGTTTTGGTGATTGACAGGGTGGTTTGATTGACAGTGATTGACAGGTGACTCACGCCATGAGCAGGATGCCGCCGGTGTTTGATAGGCAGCCGCGGGTGGTGGGCGTGGCGTGTTTGTCGTAGCCGCAGGTCCCACACAGCACACCCAGGAAGTTAAATGCCACGATGAGCACCACCATGCAGCACACCACCACACAACCGATCCACCTGTGGGGGGAGCCAGAGAGCAGCCTTCCAGTACATACTCTCAGCTCTCAGCCTTACAGTTCAAACTCTCAGCCTTACCATACATACTCTCAGCTCTCTTACAGGACACACTCTCAGCCTTGCAGTGTATGCTCTCAGCCTTACAGTACATACTCTTAGCCTTGCAGTAGATACCCTCAGCCTTACAGTGTATACTCTCTGCTTTATAGTACATACTCTCAGCCGTAAACAGTATATACTATCAGCCTTACAGTTCATACTTCCAGCTCTCAGCCTTAAAGTAGATACTCTCAGCCTTATAGTCTGTACTCTCAGCACCACCACACAGCCCATACACCTGCAGGGGGAGCCAGGGTCTCTGTGCCAGGGTCACATGAACAGAGAACATGCTGGGGCTACATTATAAAAGGACACAGTCTGTTTAAACGGTACTGCAGTCAGAGAGCACAGAGTCTTCCTCTGTCTACACCCTTCTCTCAGAGAGCTGTTCTTACAGCACTGAGGGGTCACACTTTACAATCATGCTACATTAATTGACATTAACTAATGTAATTGTAAGCTAGAATGAGGTACAAATACATTAATTAAGCATGAAATTGACTTTTCATTGGTTCATGTATTTGTTAACTACTAACTAACATATTAGTTTGAATATTTACACATCCTATTTCATCCTATGCTTTGCTAATGTGTACTATTTTTATTCCAATATGAATTGGCATAAACAAACATGAATTAATGATGTGCAAACACATAAACAAACCTTTCTATACTTTTGTGCCACTTCATGTAACCTTATTGTAAAGATTTACCCACTAATGACACGTTTTACAACACCGGCACTACAGCATACACAGAGCAAACACAGCCAGGGGAGTGTTACAGCACTGAAATACAGATCCTGAGAGATATCACGGCTGATGGCAGGGGAGAGTTATAGAACTGAGATACAGATCCTGGGAGAGATAACGGTTGATGGCAGGGGAGAGTTACAGAACTGAAATACAGATCCTGGGAGAGATAACGGTTGATGGCAGGGGAGAGTTATAGAACTGAGATACAGATCCTGGGAGAGATAAGGGTTGATGGCAGGGGAGAGTTATAGAACTGAGATACAGATCCTGGGAGAGATAACGGTTGATGGCAGGGGAGAGTTACAGAACTGAGATACAGATCCTGGGAGAGATCACGGTTGATGGCAGGGGAGAGTTACAGAACTGAGATACAGATCCTGGGAGAGATAACGGTTGGTGGCAGGGCACCTGTAAAAGTCCATCTGGTCTATCTGCGGGTAGAAGGCCTCCATCATCATCTGCTTCTCTGTGAGGAAGAGAGTGAAGTTGGCCAGAGAACCCTGGATGGGGAACATTTTGGCGAAGGCGGTGATGTTCCCCCCGATGCTGTCCAGCACACTT